>NC_056595.1:21772839-22040339 GCF_018340385.1 Cyprinus carpio
AAGAAGTATTTCTACTTTTTATAAATAAATAAAAATAAATAAACAAATTTCTGCTTTGATATTATCCATTCATTTTTACAGATATTTCTGGTAATTCAAAAATACAGTTAAAACACCTATAAAAAATCAAAAAAGAAAGTTCCTTCATATTAATACAGTACATTGTGGCATTTTTAGAGTATAGGAATTTAACATATTTACTTTTTCACAGGTGTTTTATCTGTATTTACACATTGCATTGT
Organism: Cyprinus carpio; assembly: GCF_018340385.1. Taxonomy (NCBI): domain Eukaryota; kingdom Metazoa; phylum Chordata; class Actinopteri; order Cypriniformes; family Cyprinidae; genus Cyprinus; species Cyprinus carpio. The sequence continues at coordinate 21,773,082 of NC_056595.1, forward strand.
GTTGTGCTGTAGGGTTAAAGGAAAAATGTAACAGATTATGTCCTTTTCCATTTTTTTCTTCTTACAGTGTATATGATAAATAAAAATGACAAAAATATGCAACAAAATTACACAAATAAAAATGAATTTAAAATATTAATAAAAACTATAATAGTATATCAGTGATAATAAAATAACACAGGGTAACACTGCAGACACTGACACTGTCTATGTGAAGTTTTTTATCATTTAACCAATGCTAAACTGCCTTACGGTACTTTTGTGCAAGGGACAACCCTCGTGAAGCAATCTGAGATAGATACCTTGCTTAAGGACCCATTAGTGACACAGTCCTCTCAGTAAGCAACCAGGCCACATATAAATCTGTTTATATATTTTTTTAATGTTGATGTTGTGAACAGTTATTTTTTTCACTGCATCAAATAGTGTGAGCAGATCTAGCAGAGAATGCATGAGTACATATCAGCAGTAAAACTTTCATTAGGAGCACAGGAAGTGCTATATCTAGCTATTTATGGTCTCAATAGCATGTAAAACAAAACAAAAAAAGTTGAATCCTTCACTTGATCCATATGCTTTATCTCAAACCTTTTCTTTTAATGGCTTTGTAAGCTTGATGCTGTTTTCCAGATGGCTATGTACCATTATAAATCTGTCTTGCATGTCAAGCAACTATGTTATAATATGAAGATTTAGAAGCGTTAATCTTACCTACTAACAAACAGTACATATGTTTGACTAATTGGGCTTTTACATCGCAATGCTGCATGACTTGATACATTCTATATATTCTGTATTTTATTAACTTGTTTTCCTTCAGCTCATAATATGATCTGGAATGGACTAATGTGCAATCGCTGATCATAAAGGCTCACACCTTTACATTGGGCATAGCATGGTACTGTTCCATTATATTCTGTTCTTTTTAAGAGTAATGCAGTGGTTTTATTTCATGTCATAATACCACAAGCTGTCACATGATGACAGTTGAGCTGCATAAAATATTGAGGTATGGTTTCTACAGTATGGATGTAATGCAAAGCTGCAATATTATGGTGTATATCTGGGCCAACTGGCAGCTGATGCAATAAGATGTTACCAGTTCTGTGCAACAAGAGGCAATGTACAGATTTATTGATCAAGAATATGTGACCACAAGACCACACTCGATTTAAAAGTGAACAAATTGGAAATTGAACAACTGCACAGCGTTTAGGTCTGAATGTCTGGTTAATAATACAAATAAAATGCATGCAATTTTGTTGCAGTTTCAAAATGGAAATAAAATTGTCCAAAATACTTTAATCTGATGCATTTTTGTTTATACAGTATAGTTAGTGGAGAACATGTAGCACCTGTCAGCAGTCTATTTTTTATGTATTTCTCCAAGAAGTTTTTTTTTTTTTTTTTACGTATTACTCTCATACATCTTCCTTTATCTGCAGATTATTCTATTAACTAAGATGTTCTCTACACTGAATAGCACGGTGTACGAGAAGAACTATCAGAGAACGCATGAGGACATATGAGTAATGCATCAGCAGTAAAACTTTCATTAGGAGTACAGGAAGTGCTATATCTAGCCATTTATGATGTGGGGAAAAAAAAAAAAAACGGAACAAAAAAGTTTAATTCTTCACTTGATCCATATGCTTTATCCCAAACCTTTTCTTTTAATGGCTTTGCAAGCTTGATGCTGTTTTCCAGATGGCTATGTACCATTATAAATGTCAAACAACTATTTTATGTTACAATATGAAGATTTAGTTACCTGCTACCTGCTTCTCTGTTTCACACAGTAGCCAGTTGTTTGACCAAGATGCTTGGATGAACATTAGAAGATGGTGTAAGCTGAATAAAATAATGTATTCAAAAGTAATTGTTTTAGTGTAAAAAGATGCATTTTAATGCTCAGTGACCAAGTGTTCCAATGAATAGGCTACAATGGAAGCATTTTCAATAGTTTCCTATGAATATGCATTGAAAGCTGCATGTCAGGGCATTTATTTGAGGTTCTTTCCTTACCAGCGTAAGAAATGCATTAGAAAATCCAGACTTATTAAATAAATTCATACTGTACTTGTCAAGTACTATTGTTTAAAAAGCTGTTTAAATCAGTGCAGAACTGAAGATGTTTATTTGGCTCATTAAACAACATATATAAAGTAATTCAGCAATACCATCATCCACATTTTAAGACATACATTCATTTGCATTTGATGTCATGTCCATGATGCTCACTCCAGACCACAAGACAAGTTTGCCCAAAGTCCCTTGTTCATTCTTTTGAAGGACTAAGCAAAAGGAGAAACGGATGGGGTTATTTTGGCGATGGAGATTAAGGCAGAGGGGGGGCTTTTTGTCATTTGTGCGAGACAAGCCATTCATCCATCCCCCGTTCAGAGCCCAAAAAAAAGGCTGGTCCCAGAAATTAGCAGTTTCAGCTCAGCAGCAGAGGCGTCGGGCTGTGAAGGAACAGAGAAATTGACTAATTAGCAATGCGCACTAAAACTTGACGGTTCTCTCCATAACGCAGAGAGAAAGAGAGGAAAGACTCGCCTTTTCTCCTCTCCTCTTTTTCCATAGATGTTTGAAATCGCAGTCATTTACGCTCGACAGTTTTTACAATAGCCTTGAGCCATAATTTTGCGAGTCTCTCCAGCATCCATACCCCTGCGCGGTCTCTCTCCACCGGCCATGCGCGTCCGTTTCTCTCCCCGACCGTGGATTTCCTATTACTCTCGTTACGACTCACTGAGCCCCAGGCCCAAGGATAATGATGTGTTGTTTCTTGGTAGCATAATTTGTCACACGTATATTTCTTCTTCTTCTTCTTCTCTTGCAGAAAGCACACAGCTCCTCTCACACTCACACACACTACTTCTTCTTATTAATTCAGAGGAAACATAAATGATCAATGAGCTTGAATGCGCGGGGATCAATTGTTAGGATTCTGATCCATCGATCATAGACTTTTCCAACAGGACTGAACAAAGAAAGTGCACTGAAGAAGCCGCAGTTTTACTTTTCTTTAAGTCAGGTAAGTTTCGAATACCTACTACTAGTATTGGGCACGGGTGCACACTGTGCGTAAATGTGCCATGGGCTGAGAGTTGCGTTCTGTCTCAGATTGGGCGAGAAATACCGCGCGTGTTGTTGAACGGAGCTATTGCATTGTGTTGTTGCCGACCAAAGCGATGCGCAACCGCACATCTATGGTGGTGATGATACTGATGTTGCGGGAGACAAACTAATTGCTTTTGTATCGCATATCGGGGGAATGTGTGCATGCATTTATGTCTTGTAGGGGTGTGTGTGTGTGTGTGTGTGTGTATGTGTGTGTTTGCGTGGCCTGATAACAGATAGCCGGCAGTTTGTAGGCTAGATCGTGGGCTTTGCTTTCCAAAAACCACGCGTAGTTTGTTTCAGCCCGCAGCGACCATTGGATTTGACGTGCTCACGAACGCATGCATGAGATATATAGATGGGTATGCAAGGATGCGTGTGGTTGGTAAATGCATATGCTTGCATGCTGCAAACTTAATGCATTTGCATGCATGCACGATATAGATACTGTAGAGATATGCACAAATCCAACTTGAATGCATGCATGAATGAGATACCTTCAGAATGCATATACTTTTATAAGACCGGCTGATGCATTTCCATGCAGTGTAGTGCACCAATGGCATTGTTTACTCGCAGGAGGTGTGCGCAGCCCCGAAGTCATGTCCAGATCGGGTGACCGAACCTCCACGTTTGACCCGACTCACAGCGACTCTCTGCTGCACGGTCTAAACCTGCTGTGGAGGAAGCAGCTCTTCTGCGATGTGACTCTCACGGCGCAGGGACAGCAGTTCCACTGCCACAAAGCCGTGCTGGCGTCCTGCTCGCAGTACTTCAGGTCCCTGTTCTCCACGCACATGCTGAGCAGAGAAGACGGGCTGGCAGCGAAGGACCAAGGCAGCAGCGGCACCCCATCCTCCTCCCCCGACGACAAGCTCCTGCCCAGCCCGCGCTCCACCATCAACAACCTGGTGCTGCAGGGCTGCTCCTCCATCGGTCTACGGCTGGTGCTGGAGTACCTCTACACGGCCAACGTGACCCTCTCCCTGGACACAGTGGAGGAGGTGCTCTCCGTCAGCAAGATCCTCAACATCCCCCAGATCACCAAACTCAGCGTGCAGTTCCTCAACGACCAGATCTCGGTGCAAAACTACAAGCAGATCTGCAAGATTGCAGCTCTTCACGGGTTGGACGAGACCAAGAAGCTCGCCAACAAATACCTGGTGGAGGATGTGCTCCTCTTGAACTTTGAGGAGATGTGCGCCATGCTGGATGCCCTGCCTCCGCCCGTGGAGTCGGAGCTGGCGCTCTTTCAGATGTCCGTGCTGTGGTTGGAGCATGACAGGGAGACCAGGATGCACTACGCTCCTGACCTGATGAAGCGCCTGCGGTTTGCCCTCATCCCTGCCCCGGAGCTGGTGGAGAGGGTGCAGTCGGTGGACTTTATGAGGAGCGACCCGGTGTGCCAGAAATTGCTCCTGGATGCCATGAACTACCACCTGATGCCCTTCAGACAGCACAGCAGACAGACCACAGCCAGCAGGTAGGATCTTCTTCATCATCTTAACATATTTCTGTATATTTTTGTGGTTTTTGGATAGAGCTAGTGTTTAATCAATGTTTTAATATATACATTTAACCAAGAGGTTGTGTGCATGGAAATGTTAGATACACACGAAAGACAAATAATGCTAAGTACTTCTTTTTAACAGTTTTTTGGGTAGAACCAATTTGAGTTCGAGGGCATTTCAAACAGAAGAAAAGTTGAGTTTGTTTTCATCCTTTAGGTTGTTTATGTGAGACAAGAGTGTGTAAATCTAAAGCACTACACAATACTCTGCGCACGTGATCATGGCAGGCTTGACAGGTGTCAGTAAACAGATCAATCTTGTTGGTAAAAATCTCATACATTCTTTCTTGCTGTGTAGTTAACTTGTTAAGTGTATTAGATTAGATTAGCAATCTTTTGTTGCAATATCTGATCCATATTTGTTCACAGTTTCCACACTTTGCCTTATCTGTGAGATCCTCATTCTATTCCTCATAGTGCTGTTTCAAGGTTGATTAATTTCAGCACTGTTGCAAGCTTGCATACTGCAGGCATTATTGCAGTCCGCAGATGGGATAATTAGCAGGAATAGGTGACCGTGGAATAAACTGGAATCAGTTGTTGGAGAATATGAGAGATTGTCTGCAATGAGATAATCTCATTTTAATAGTATCTTTTTGGAATTTTGACTCAAGATGTTATGAACATCAAAAAGGCTTGATATGTTTATAAGTATGCATTTGATAATAGAATTAGACTGATAAATGGTTTGATTGTTATTATTTGGCAATCACTTGTCATATCATTGTTTATCAGCTCTCTTCACCTGTTCTGTTTTGCCGGTGTTAATATCATTTGCTGAGCATCATCCATGAACTCGAATGAGATGGAATCAGGAAATGACTCTATTGGTGTGTCCTGATGATGATACTAGTGTTGAAGACTGTGTAGTTTCATTGTACAATGCTGGAGTTGTCCATTTATTTCCCATGCTCAGTCTTACAGAGCTGAAGGGATTGTAAATATTGAAAACCCAGATTTTAAAGCACTTATTCAATCTAAAATTTCAGTTGCACAGGCTAACCCCAAGGTCTCTAAACTGATCACACAATTTTTTTTTTACTATTGATTTGATATTAGTTGATTTGTTTAATTAAATTATTGATTGACTGAATGGATGGATGCATATTCAGCCAAGATATTCAGAAGCATTTCATTGTTGACAGCAGTCACATGCACAACTTTGGCCGATAGGATAAGAATACATAAAAAAAAAAGACATAAGGCTGTCAAGACCTTAACATGGTTTGTTTTTGTCAATATTCCAATTATAACAGTTTGTGGTCTTTACAAATAATATAAGCAAATAGCTATAAATAATCATGAAATGCGGCCGAATGCAAACGATACATTATGTTGCTTAATATATTTGTGCTTATGTTCATTTCACAATTTAAAATGAGACTTCCAAAAAAGAGTTATCACTAGTAACTAGACCTAAAAAAAATACATCCTGCATTAGTGTGCACTTGTGCATCGCACATCATTGCAGTGGGGCTAATTGATTCTATAACTTAAAAATGAAGTCATTTCTCTTTTTTCCGTTCATTTGAGAGTGATGATAGAGCCATTCAGCATTAATATTCTCCTGTGTTCTCTGCTCGGCTTGCTGTCTCCCTCCTTGTGTTTGTACAAGCTTTTACCTTGTCATGGCATCTCATTCAATATGGAACTGCTCTGCACTAATAACAGCTAATGACAGAATTGTTAATGAATCTGTTTCCCCATCCCTCTGTAACACAGGATTCGTTCAAACAAACGGATGCTCCTGTTGGTTGGAGGCCTGCCCCCGGGTCCCGACCGCCTCCCTAGTAATCTGGTTCAGTACTACGACGACGAAAAGAAGACATGGAAGATCCTTACAAGTAAGTGCCTTGCTAGCATGGTCTTTTCTCTTCCACAGGAAGAACCCTGCCTGGGTTGTGCTCCATCGCAGAGCAGAATAGAGCGAGAGCTTCCTGAGATGCAGGAGGTAATGATGTATCACTATCACTTTTAATGTAACTTTTTAATCAGAGCGTGACTGCCTTCACACTATTGTGGAGCTGTAACGCCTGGATTCGCTTGTGTGTTTTTTTTTTTGTTTTGTTTTTTTTTGGCCTCTGTCTTTTTGCATAAGCGTGACGGCAAGATTAATTTTAATCTAATGATCTCAGGAAGATTCATCATCGGAAGATGACACGTATTCTTATTGAACTGCTTTATTAGGGCAAACATTCTCCTAAGTGCATTTGTCTTTGCGAGCAGCAGGGAAGGAATGTGAGCTGTTTGCATGCTGCCAGTAGTTTCTCATGTGTTTTGGCTTGACAAATTAGAATCAGAATTCTTAGGATTTAAATGACAACAATGGAGATCAAATGTGTTGGAACCTTGAGTACTGACCTAATAATAATAATAATAAAAGAATGATGTCATAGTAGTGTAATCTTGGAATGGAATCTGTCATTTTTATGGACTTGGAATGGAGATCCTAAATAGTGTGTTTCATGAGACACAACTTTTTCTCAAATGCTTCTCCTAAAACCATAGAAAAAAGACAAAAGAGCCAATGGTTGACATGTTAATAGACAGAGAGGATAGAGACAAAAGCAATTTTAATTTAATCTCTGTCTAAAAGAAACAATTAAAGTGATACTCCACTCAAAAATGAAAATTCTGTCATAATTTATTCATGTCAGTCCAAAACCGTATACAGTATGTCTTTCTTCTGTGCATAAAAAATATACCTATACAATGAAGGTCCAGTATTGCTTGGTTCCCAACGTTCTTAAAAATATCTTCTTTTATATTCCAGAAATTCATACAGGTTTGTAAAGACATATATAATGACAGAATGTTCATTTTTAGGTGAACAATGCCTTTAAGATATTAATTTTGCTCAAACTCATACTGATTGCAGGCTTTGATGTCTTAGCAAATCTGAGCGCAGTTGGAGACATTGTTAAGATCTCTTGTGAAACTATAGAGGAGATTTCTCAGGTGAAACATCTGAGAAGCTGGAGACAGATCTCATTTGCTCTACTTGTAATTTCACTGCTGTCTATGAGATACAATCGAGGCGATAAAAAGATCTCCTTGGTGATTTTTCTTTCCTATACATGTTTTCCTTGAAACAAATAATCAGTTTATGTACAGTAATATATCAGAGCCTAAAGTAAAGCCTCTTTGCTTGGGATTCCTGTGGCTAACTGTTAGCCTCAGAGCTAGCTGCTGATGGTTTAAACAGCATGCTATTGTACAAATAAACTTCCTCAATTAGAACAAAATCAATCATTTACTGTCTGTAAATGTGTCTTGTAAATGTGTTATGTGTATATGACAAGCTCCAGGTGGCTTGTGGTATAGCAAGAGCCTCCTCACTCAAAATGCTTGGAGTTTGTTCTAATGATATGCAGAGAAACTTTTTGAAAGTCCAGTGTCATAGCACTTTTTAAACCGTATATATAATCCTAAATTAAGTATATATAGCTCAATATAGCATGAAAAACTCAAAATAGGCTGTTAATTCTTCAAAAATCATTCTAATAAGCTGATTTGGTGCTCAAGAAGCTTTTATATTATCAATGTTGAAAACAGTTTTGATGCTTGAGCACCAGTAATAATTCATAATTGAGCAGGAAATCAACATATTAGAATGATTTCTGAAAAATCCTGAACACTGTAGTGAAACACTGAAGACTGTAGTGTATGCTGAAAATAATGATGCTGAAAATTCAGCTTTGCTTCACAAGGGAAAAAAATACATTTTAATATATATTCAAATAGAAAACAATTTTAAATTGTAATCATATTTCACAATATTAATGTTTTTACCATATTTTTGACCGAATAAATGTAGCCTTGGTGAGCATAAGAGACTTCTTTGAAAAACATCATAAAAATACATCTTATATTCCAAACTTATGACTGGTAGTGTAGCCACTAGCCAAAATGCAATGTATCATGATTTAATTAAAATGATTCTATAGTGTCTGTTCCTTACAGAGGCGAAACAAGGACATAAACGGAAGTGCAGTCATTTTGTTTTATGGCTAAAATTGAGTTCAGTCATCCAATCACTGCATCGCTGAGGTGTGAGACCTACAAAGACACCTTACGCTCCGAAACCTGCTTATAAGCGTTTGGCAGCACGCATAACATTCATTAATGAATTACATCTGGATCTATATAACTTACACTCATAAGGTCATAGTGTAATGTCCTTTATTTCTGCCTCAGACGTCGAGTCTTAAATGGCCCATGGCCAGGCGGAGAGACCAAACTGCAAAATCATCCTGTGAACACACCAGCAGCCCCTTGATGTCGTTTGGGGTGTGCAGGTTATTAACATTCAATCATAACTTTGCAATGAGCCGAAACCCAAAAGGGGGGGAACGACGACTGATTAAAACCTTCATCAGCACTATTTAGGATGGTTCTCATGACTGGCTGCACCTCTCTGCTCCTATGGCTTCCTTCTTTGTGGTGAGACTGCCACCTAGTGCACACAGTGTGCTATGGTCAAAACCAGAAGATGGAAAAAAAAAACCTGTTACTATTATTTGTGACCAGTTTAAATATGTTGATTATTCCATATACTACTTTTTGCCCCTTTATGCCATTTTTTATTCCTTTTTTAGATGTGTTACAGCATGTTTCATTTTAAACATATGTTCATGAAGAAAACAAATTAACAATTTTTTTGAATTGCATGGTCTATTAAGATTTATTATTATTTTCATGACAATGAAGTACTTTTCCATCAAATTGATTTTTTTTTTGCTGAAATAATTGTATTTTTTAAATATATATATATATATATATATATATATATATATATATATATATATATATATATATATATATATATATATATATATATATATATTATGCATTTAATTTGTAACAAAGTAACAATTTTTAAATGGTTTTAGTTTGGTTAACCAAAATAACCCTGCTATGAGTTCACATACAAAATGTAAAATTTACCTTAATTTACCCTATATCATCTCCTAATTTTCTTTAACCAAAAAAAATAAAAAAATATATTTTGATTTTGTATTTTTTTTTCCTGTATTAAAAGTCTTAGTGAGCTAAATTTCAGGAGATTTGTGCCTTTAAAAGTCAATATCATATACTGTATCTTCGCAGTGTGCAGGTTTCTTATCAGTCAGTTTAGCAATATGATGCATCTCCTCCTGTGTAGATCAGGCTGTAAGATCAATAACAAAGCCTAGACTGTGACCTCATGATCATTTGAATCATCTCGCAACAAATCACCTTCTAACACTGAGTCTGTTGGCACGTGTGTCACGTCTGCAGCAGTAAATGTCAGGAGGCCACAAAAGCCTCGCATGGCTCCAGACACCCGAGACACTTAATAATTCTCTCACTGACAGTAAGATCTGTGTCTATCAGTCAGGTTTTGTGTGCGGCGAGACAGTCAGGAGGTTTCCCTCATGGGATGGAGCCGTGCGATTCAGTCCGGATCTGTTCTCAATGGAAAGGCCTCGGTGCGTCAGACTCCAGTTAGATTGCGGTAGAAGAAATCGGAAAAAACAGCGTGATTCAATGCTGTCTAATTTTACAGCAACTGTGATCCATCAGGCAGTGGAGATGTGACAGTGGAAATGAATGATCGAGGCAGACAGGTGGCTCTTAGCGTACGACTGATTTACGCTGCACGGGCTCCGGACGAAGATTTATGGAGTGAACATGATCATGTTCATTATGACTGTCACCTCACGACCATTTCTCTCTATTTCAACTGGGGTCACTTTTGTGGAAGCTGGGGAATTAGAGGAAATGGAGACAGGAAAGACTACAGCTGGAAAGCAGTCTGTATATCACAGATCTACCACACACCGGAACTGTTAATATGAGGAAATTGTTTATGATTGTTTGTGATGCCCTTTTTTTTCTGAATATTGTGAAAAATGCTGTTAAATAAGGCGTCCTTTTTTTTTTTTTTTTTTTTCAGAAAATGTTGACTGTCAATGTCTGGAGGTATATGTGACCCTGGACAACAAAACCAGTCTTAAGTGTAAATCTTTCTGAAAGCTGAATAAATAAGCTTTCCATTGATGTATGGTTTATTAAGATCAGACAATATTTGGCCGAGATACAACTATTTGAAAATCTGGAATCTGATGGTGCAAAAAAAATCCAAATGAATTCTTAACAATGCATATTACTAATCAAAAATTAGGTTTTGATATATTTATGGTAGGAAATTTACAAAATATCTTCATGGAACATGATCTTTACTTAATATCCTAATGATTTTTGGTATAAAAGAAAAATCTATAATTTTGACCCCAGCGACTTACAGTAAGACTGGTTTTGTGGTCCAGGGTCACATATATTGTATGCAGTGTTTTTGTTTATTTTTTATGATATTGCAATTTTTGCAACTTGCCTGATTTCTAAGAATTAATATTCAATACACATCAAATGTAAATTGATCACATTAATATAATATATAAATGTAATTAATGTGATAAATTTAGTAAATGTGTTTAAGACATATATTTGTGTTTATATATTATTATTTTATTTACAAAAAGAAAGATGTTATGCCACAATAGGTAATAGCGTTGCAAATTAAGCCTAATTAGACTGTCTAGTTAGTTTGGGACCAAATGTTGTTAATATAGTTATTGATAAAATCTTTTTTTGTTTGTTTGTTTGTTTTTTATAATTTGGGTAGCAGCATTGAATGGTTAAACTTGCCAAATGCAGACAACACTAAAATATGTGTAATAATTAACAAACAAAAACAGAATAATATTTGGCTAAATAATATGATATTAAAATGATATTCAGATTGCAGCATTGGTTATTACTCTTTACATATTTAATACAGTATTAAATGATGGGCAAACTGTAAATGTTGATTTTTGGACGCTGCTAATCTCAAAATAGTCAAATTGCATTGGCTTAGCTAATGTATCTCTCTTTTACTATTTATAATTGTTATTTTCTGATTTCCAGTGAAGCACTGGACTCATCAGTTTTGTCTCTGTGTTGTAGTAATGCCATATAACAGCGCCCATCACTGTGTAGTTGAGGTGGAGAACTTCCTGCTTTTATTGGGTGGAGAAGACCAGTGGAACCCTAATGGTAAAACATGAATAAGTGTGACTTCTGTGTACAGCTGAATACAACTTAATTCTGTCACAGACATTGATTTCCTGATAATTCATTACATGTGCCTGAAATGTTTTAGTATATTTTTAAACAATGTTTATAATGTTACTGTGTGAATAGTACTAATATCTGTATCATCCTCACAGGCAAACACAGCACTAACTTTGTAAGTCGGTATGATCCAAGATTCAATAGCTGGATACAACTACCGCCCATGCAGGAGAGGTATGATGCCTTCTAAAAATGACTTATTATTTATAAAATAATGAGAGCTCTTCATAAAATGGCTATGATTATTTCTTAAGCCTTTGTGATGAATTTTTCGCTCTCGGCTGCGACGGGGATATTTGCTGTAAACAGTCTCTACGTTGACTGATTTTAAGAGACGATCTTTTCATCTTGTCTTTGTTTCAGGAGAGCGAGTTTCTTCGCTTGCTGCCTGGATAAGCACTTGTATGTTGTTGGGGGAAGGAACGAGACAGGTTATCTGTCTAGCGTTGAAGCCTTTAACCTTGAGACAAACGAATGGAATTACGTTTCGTCTCTTCCACAGCCGCTGGCTGCACACGCAGGCGCCGTGCACAATGGGAAAATATACATCTCAGGTTTGACGATACACCTCACCCAAACAGTGAATTAATCAAAGTGTCTGAGACGTTACTTACAGTTGTCATACAGCGATGAAGTCTACAAGTGTTTGAAATAAAATATCCACTTACTATTACCAGCACGGTTCAATTTTTGTTTGTTAGAGGTATTCTGAACACTGAAACAGCTACTTTCATTTTAAATGAGACAAACATTATTCTTAAACATTATGAATCATTTCTGTAGCCTAAACTATAGAGCATTGTGCTTGCAACACCAAGGTCATGGGATTGATTACCAGGGAATGCATGGACTGATAAATACGTTTATATTTTCAATGCAATGTAAGTCACTTGGGATAGAAAAAAATCAGACCAGAATTTGTGTATTAACCCTCGTGGTCTTTTTGACCCGGAGAGGATTTTCTTTTGCTAGTTAATGTTATCACATGTTATTGGACCAAAACCTACTAACTTTGCTCAGACAGGGTGGTGGGGGTGGGGGGGGATCCCACCTTGTTATACTTGTGCTGGTTCTGATCAAAAATGACTGGCACAGCTTGCTATATCATTGCCAAATGTTGGATTCAATCTTTTTATCATCTTGTTTTCTTTCAGTTAGCACAGTTTTTTTTTTTTTTTTACCTTTTTTTGAAACTGATTGATTGCAGGCTTCACTGATCTGAGATAATGCATACTGACATACTATGAATACTGCCAAAATTATCCAAATAATGCTTTTTTTCACTCAAAAACTGAGGTGCATAAACTCAGATCAATGAGGTCTACAATCAATCATTTCTAATTAAAAAAAACATTGAATCTAAGATTTGGTGATAATAGGACATATGCAAGATTTACAAGCAATTTTTAAAAGACTAGTTATTTTTGACCGGAAGCAACAAATGAGGTTTTTCAGCACATAACAAGGGTTAAGAAAGTAAAAACCGTCAGTTTTAATTCCATGTTGGCTTCTTTTTGTGTCCTTATGTTGAAACTGGTATTGTGCATGTTATGCTTCAGGTGGCGTACACAATGGTGAATACGTGTCTTGGCTGTACTGCTACGACCCCGTGATGGACGTATGGGCTCGGAAACAGGACATGAATACTAAGCGAGCCATACACGCTCTCGCAGGCATGAATGACCGCCTCTACGCTATTGGGGGAAACCACTTAAAAGGTAATTTCTATAACCCAAATCTCAGCAGCGGTGGAGGCACAATACTGTGTATGCAACAGAAATCAATACAGTTTCTTTTAGTAATTAGATTCCAAGCTTACTAAAGTAAGACTTTTATGCCTCTGCAGAGTAAGAGCTTGGCATATACGCTTGGGGTTTCCCCTGATCTCTTTCTCTGTGCGTAGGATTCTCTCATCTGGATGTGATGCTGGTTGAATGCTACGACCCTAAAGCAGATCAGTGGAGCATCCTGCAAACGCCCATCTTAGAGGGACGCAGCGGGCCTGGATGTGCTGTTCTTGATGACAGTATTTACTTAGTGGGAGGCTACAGCTGGAGCATGGTAAACAAATATTACACTTAAACGCGATAGATAGATAGACAGACAGACAGACATTTAATTTTATCCATTTTTTATTATTTTATATAAAAAAATTGTGTATATGTATGGTTTTTGTTTTATAGAAAAAACATGTATTAAAATAATTATATAATATAATTAAAAATTTAAATGAAATTAATCAATTTTATTAGTATTTTACTCTATTATTAATATTTATTTATTTTATTTTATTTTTTGGCTAAAACATCTTTTCAAGTTGTGTGTGTATTTACCATGCCCAGCCAAAACAATATGAACATGTAAAAAATGAAATAAATAAATAAAAAATATATAAAATGCCCTAATATATTATCAAAAGTAATTTAAAGATTTTTAAGAAGTGTGTCATTTTTGTCTTTAAAGTATCTCAGTTTAATATGCAGAGTTAACTGTATTTAATTTGTAGCTCGATTTTTCCAAAAAATTTGTAATCAAAACATTACTCTGTTTGATTAAGCTTTTCAACCACTTAAAATTGCAAAATGGGCTCGACCAATGGTGGGATGGCTTCAGGAAACCTGTTCGGAAACAACCACTATGTTTGCAATTCTGATAATTCTAACTTCACCATCAACTAAAATCTTTCAGGATATTAAACACTCCAGTAGAAAAAAAACAAACACATATCTGAGCTCTGATAAATATTATTGAGTATCCAATAGGACATTTTGACTAGGTTGATATACGTACATTTAATGCATGAAGAAGCATTCTGAAGTATTGAAGGAAATATTGTGTGAATAGTTTGTCAAATGTCTTTTGCAGGGGGCGTATAAGTCATCCACCATTTGTTACAGCCCAGAGAAAGGCACATGGACAGAAATGGAAGGAGAAGTGGCTGAACCTTTAGCTGGACCGGCCTGTGCCACAGTCATACTGCCAGCCTGTTTACCATTTAACAAATAACTATGTAAAATGCAGAATAATTCGGCCGAGAAGAGGAAAAACCTGTTGGGATGGAAAGTCATTTGCTAAACGAATCAAATAAATGAAGAGACTCTCCCTATGGAACGCCCCCAGCTTTTGAACAGGAGGTGATGAGGTGTACAGATTATTATTTTTTTACTGGTCTGACAAGAGCACTTTGTTTCTTTCATACCTAACAGTTTTAAACTGATATAATCATCGACTTTATGTATTTGATGCTCACGTGTGTTGACATTCAACTGCTCACATTCAATCATTTTTTTATCATAAATGCTTTGACATAACACGCATAATTTTTTTTCGAACCAAATCGATATCGCTTCCATACGTACTTTGTATTTTGTGGAAACCGCCGATCAAAGACAATGTTGAAGTGGGCTGACAAAGGAATATTCATGTTTTTACAAGCAAAACTCATGATTCTGTGTACACTGTAGAGTAGATATCAGCTATTTAATATATATCACACCATGTCTGCTTGTTAGATATTGTCGCCATACTTGAGTGGCACATTGTTATTTGTACAGATGAGAGGGTTAAAAATTTCAATTATAAAAAAAAACCTTTCAGTAAAAACACAATTTATGATTTATTGTTTGAGCAATCAGTATATTATTTATTTAGCCATGTGGTATATATGCATGGCCTGAAGTGGAAAGCTTATTGTGTTTTACTGTGGGTACATATTTGTTTATGTTAATATCTGTTCATATCTCACAGTGCCTATTTTTAGCATCAGGCTGCTTTATTTCATAAAATTTCCCATTATAAGAATCAGAAATTTTAAATTGAGCCAAAATCAAATACATTTTTGGCCTGACTGGTTTCTCTGAGAGGTGATATGAAATCTGAATTTGTTGCACTGGTGTTTGTTGGCCCTTTTGCTGAGAAAAGGGAATGTTTTTCATTGTTGTAAATAATCGCTTGCAGTGGAACATTTTTGTGCTCATAGGATTTATTCTCAAATCCTGTTATGTTCTTTACATTTAGTCTATGAAAATAAAACTGAATTTCTGGATCGATAATTGTTGTTTGCAGTATTACAACAACTGACCCATTACTCTGTTCTCTACAGTGTGCAATGTGTTTCATGTACATATTGGAAAGTATTTTGTTAAATACAACATCAAACAGGTTTGAAAAAAGTAATTTTAAGGCCCAAGTGCACATAAAACATCTTGAGTGTTGTATATTTCCGTGTATTATATAAGTCAGGAGAGAATGTACATGACTTTGGCAGACTGAAGGTCTGAAGATCAGTTTCAAACAGCAGGTCACATTTCAAAGACTGAAGTACTTACCATCTGTAAATCAATCATTTATTTTTTCTTTTTAAATATATACAGTTACCAGAAACCAGGTTTGGTAAATATTTAAGTTTTTGTAAAGTGATAGCATCCTGTTTTTATACAATGAGTCCCAAAGTCTGAGATCACTACTGAAAATGCCTGTATTTTACATCCAATTAAATTGATTTACAAAATAATAATAATAATAATGATGATAATAAAAAATACACAATATAATGTCAGTGAATCAACTAAATTATATGAGTGAAAGAATAAATGAATAAAAATACTTTTTGTAAATTATAATGCAATCATTAATTACAATATCTGTTATTTAAAAATGAATGGTTTGATATTTTATATGCTACCTTTTACCAATGTGTGGTAAATATATATATATATATATATATATATATATATATATATATATATATATTACTGCATTATAAAGATGAGCTATAATGCATATATAAATTACCAGAATTAGCACATGCTATAAAAATGTTTAGTTCTGTTAACATTCATATTTTAACGTAATGTTTGTTGCCAATGGGATTTATGAGAAGAGTAATTTTTTTTTCAGTAGATAAAATCAGTCGTCATAAACTTTTCTGTACAGCAGGTGGCAGCGGAGCGCCAAACCGCGCATGCGCCGTCCAAACAGAGACGAAGAAATCTTTGTGTACATGTGACCCTGCATGTGATAGGAAATTAATGTAGAAATAATGTAACGCCTCATTTATTCAGTTGTCCATTAATGCGGCACAAAAAAAATCATTATAATGGCTCGCGAGTGTTTTGGTTTCTAATAAATTACTGTACAACTAAACGTCAGGTCTCTTTGTTTATGACCAGTGTTTGTAAGATTTAACTACATAATGTATATGACGCTGTCCTATGCTGTCTTTTAGACTTTGAACCCAAAGCCCTTCCAAGAAACTCCTCTAAAAGCTTGAAATAAGCAAAGTTAGATTTGCCAGTCTTGATACACTTTGACCATGCCACACGTGAAGAACAGCAGTGTGAAAAGGTAAGTCCTGATCTGACAGATCCATGTATCCAGAAACCAGTTTAATAGAAACAGAGATGCAGCTGTTTTCTGTGTCTTGATGACAGTTTGAACCCTATATTTTAACTGAACTATTGAACTACTGTAACTGAGATTGTGTGGATGTGTTTTTTCTTCAAGACCGAAGCTAGACTGGAGGTTTCTCCAAAGATTCTGCAGTATCCTGAAGATCCTTTTCCCATCCTGGTCCAACCAGAGTGTGCGAATGTTCATGACACTTCTTGGAGTCGCGCTTTCAGGTATTCAACTTTGAACATCTGGACTGAGTTATGACAGCTTGCTTCGTCTTCTATCTGTGTTGGTTCTTCTGTTTCAGTTCAGCTTGTGATTTATCAAGTGGGTCTCATTCCGAGTCAGTTCTACGAGGTTCTGTCTGAGAAGAACTATGGAAAGTTCAAAAATCTGGTGCTGTTTGCAGTTATGCTCATTCTGATTAATTCAACGGTGAGTTTGGTCTGTTTTTTATAGTTTTCTCCAAGTCGCTTTTAGTAACAGCAACTGCTATCTATTCACTGTACTCCTTAGCTGCTCTATTATGTTAAAAAATTTAAAACATTAAAATCTTAATAGAAATTTCGTAATCACCTTCCATAGTGTATCCAGTATTTATGACAGCCGAAAATTTGAAATGGGTTAAATTGATCAGCAACATAACAGAGCTAGAAGGGATGTACAACACTTAAATATAGCTTTGGATAAATGTGTCAGCTAAATTCTCATCATAAATCACTATTCCACAATAAATCTGTTCCTCAGCTGAAGAGTCTGGACCAGTACATCTCCAGTCTGCTGTATGTCAGCTGGAGAAAGTCTTTGACTGAAGAACTCCATAGCACATACTTCAAGGGACGTGTTTACTACACCCTCAACGTACTTTGCAAAGACATCGACAACCCGTAATGTATTCACACAACATTCATTCATGTAGTTGCATTTCATTACTTAAGAAGACTTGATTAAATCTGCCCTGTTAATGGTTTATTTTGTGTTTGTTTCACGTCCAGAGACCAGCGCATCAGTCAGGACGTAGAGAGGTTATGTAAACAGATAAGCACTATGGCGAGTCGACTTCTCATTTCGCCGTTTACCGTGACCTACTACACCTATCAGTGCTTCAACAGGTCAGAGAGATGCTGTGTGTGTTTATTTATAATCACAGAATCTAAAGATAGGAATCATTCTATGCAATTAATGCCAGTGAAATCTTTTTGTGTTTTGCACTGAAAGATTTGGTAGGATAACTTATCTTATTTGAGTTTTGTCTTACTTTTTTGGTGCTGCAGTGCCGGCTGGATTGGATTTGTTAGCATCTTCGGCTACTTTGTGGCTGGAACCATCATCAACAAGATCTTGATAGGACCCATCGTGTCCATGCTGGTTGAGCAAGAAAAGTTGGAGGGAGATTTTAGGTAGACCTATACAAAATGGCAAAATTACATTTAGAGATGCTGAAGCAAACGTCACATGTTTATGGCTGCTGTTGTTATCAGATTTTATTCTCTGGATGAATGCAACTCTATTTCAGCAGTTCTCTTTTGCTTTCCATGTCCTTCCAGGTTTAAACACATGCAAATTAGAGTGAACGCCGAATCTGCTGCTTTCTACAGGTTAGTATGCACTTTTAGATTTTAGTTGATTATCTAATCACAGAGCAGGAGATCATTTGTGACCCTGGAGCACAAAACCAGTCTTAGGGGTATATTTGTAGCAATAGCCAAAAAACATTGTATGGGTCAAAATTATTGATTTTTCTTTTATGCCAAAACATCATTAGGATATTAAGTAAAGATCATGAACCATGAAGATATTTTATAAATTTCCTACTGTAAATATATCAAAACTTAATTTTTGATTAGTAATATGCATTGCTAAGAATTCATTTGGACAACTTCAAAGGCGATTTTCTCAGTATTTTTATTTTTATGCACCCTCCGATTCCAGATTTTCAAATAGTTGTATCTCAGCCAAATATTGTCCTATCCTAACAAACATACAATGAAAAGCTTATGTATTCAGCTTTCAGATGCTGTATAAATCTCAATTTCAAAAAATTGACCCTTATGACTGGTTTTGTGGTCCAGGGTCACATTTGTTGTTTTTGTTCAGGGCAGGTAAGGTGGAACACATGCGGACCGACCGGAGGCTGCAGATGCTCTTATCCACTCAGAGAAGCTTGATGAACAAAGAGCTCTGGCTTTACAGTAATGACTCCTGAATTAAATTGGCATTCAGAAGATTGTATATATAAAAATAAAATGTGCAGTATTCCTCACTGCTGTTACTGAAAATATACAGTGGCAGAAGAGAAAGCTCATTTCATGCACCTAAAGTTGGCATGAAACAAGTTGCAATCGTCTTTTCTTCCCTATTATGAGTGAAACATATCTGAGTGAAACAGTGTCTCTAACAAGAAAAACTGAAAAAACACTGCAGTTTTGCAGACAATTCTGATTTCATGGTGACTTTAACTTTATGATTTGACTTTAAATGTGTCATTTTGCAGGCATTAAGCTGCTTTGTCAAGCTTAGTATGAAATAATAACGTCCCTCTGTTCTGTTCACTACAAATGATTATTTTCATTTCAGTTGGAGTAAACACCTTTGACTACCTGGGCAGTATCCTCAGCTATATAGTGATCGCGATCCCCATCTTTGCTGGAGATTACGACGGCCTGACACCTGGAGAACTGAGTGCTCTTGTCAGTAAGGTGAGTCACTTCACTTGGACTTTAAGACAAGCACAAGCGTGAGTCTCTGTTATAAACAATAAGATGTTAATCACATGTCTCTTTCAGAACGCTTTTGTCTGCATCTATCTGATAAACTGCTTCACGCAGCTCATAGATCTCTCAACCACAGTGTCTGATGTCGCTGGATACACGCACCGGTGAGATGCACTGAGACTGCTTAAAAGCACATATTTTATTGTGCATCAGTCATATTATGATTGTTCATTGGTTATTCTAAAAATAGTCTGCTTTCTCTTTCTTTTGGTTCCAGAATCGAAGAGCTGCGGGAAGTGATGGCAGATATTGCCAAGAAACAGTGTGACCAGGATCAGTACGATCCACTTTCAAAGGATGAACCTTACAGGTGATGTAAAACTAATTGAAAGTAATTTAGGATATTGGTTCACAGTACTTCAAGAGTCAAACTCAAGAACTAATACGGTCCTGTTGTAGAGGTAGTCCTGAATGCACAGTAGTGTTATTTTAGTATCAGTGATATGCTATTATAGTTTTTGTTAATAGGTTTATTTATGTTGGTGATATTTATAACAATAATAATAATTCTCTATCAGTGATCGGGAGCTTCAAAGTGTCCCAGGAGACACAGCGTTTGTGCTGGACTGTCTCTCCTATAAATCACCCGTCTCAGTGGAGCTGCTGGTGAAGGATCTGACCCTAAAGATCAGTCAAGGAACACACATGCTTGTGGTGGGAAACACGGGAACGGGGAAGACCTCCCTGCTCAGGGTCCTCAACGGCCTGTGGGAACCATGCAGTGGTACGTGACAGAAATCACAGAAGATAAAAGGATCAGATACAGATGTTGCAAATATGAATTATTGAATCATATTGTTTTTCTGTTGCTCAGGTTCTGTGGAAATGACCACATGTTTTGGACCGAGAGGAGTGCTTTTCCTGCCACAGAGAGCATATCTTACTGATGGCACTCTCAGAGAGCAGGTGAGAGAAGAGAAAACCATTTGTTGTCATGATTATATATGACCCTGGACCACAAAACCAATCTCAAGTCGCTGGGGTATATTTCTAGCAATAGCCAAAAAAACATTGTATGGGTAAAAATTATACATTTTTCTTTTATGCCAAAAATCATTAGGATATTAAGATCATTTTGATTAGTAATATGCATTGTTAAGAATTCATTTGGACAACTTCAAAGGTGATTTTCTCAATATTTTGATTTTTTTTGCATCCTCAGATTCCAGATTTTCAAATAGTTGTATCTCAAATATTGTCCGATCATAACAAACCATACGTCAATAGAAAGATTATTTATTCAGCTTTCAGATTATGTATAAATCTCAGTTTCGAAAAATTGACACTTAAGACTGGTTTTGTGGTCCAGGGTCACATATAATATAATAAATTAGTTTTTAATATTATAAACAATAATAATCATTTATTATATATATAATATATTTACTTATTTTAAACTTTAATTTATTATTATAAATTTGTATATACACTAATTTATTGGCTTTTTCTTTTAGGTTATCTATCCATTAAAGGATGTATATCCTTCTTCAGGTACAGATGAACCTAGTTGATATGCATTATTTAAATAATAGAATAATATAGCTCAAATATAATGTACTTCTGAATGAAATGTTATAACAATAAACTTGACTTTTTTGGCAATACAAACTTGTCAAGATCTTGAAAACATTGTTGTGCCAATTCTGGTGGTGCAAATATAGATTATGGTGACATTTCACACTTTTAACCAGTAGAAATTCTTCTTTTAGGCTCTATAGATGATGAACGAATACTAAAATACCTGGAACTCGTTGGTTTGGTAAGACTTAACTGATAGTGTAATGTCTATTATTGATTTTAAAATACGGTCACTGAGGATGTTTTGAGTTCAGTACGCTTTCCTCTTTATATTTTCCTGTTTTTTAAATCTGTTTTGTAAGCAGCATGTCTTTGTGTATTTTGTATGTTAGTCGAATCTACTGACCAGAATTGGAGGACTGGATACAAAAGTAGACTGGAACTGGTGAAAAATGAGTATTATTATCTTGAATATAAAAAATGTGCACGTTTTAAGAACATAACAATAAAATTCCCTCGTTTTTCACAGGGATGATGTTTTATCGCCAGGAGAAATGCAGAGGCTTTGTTTTGCTAGATTGTTTTACTTGCAGCCCAAATTTGCAGGTCAGTTCCTGCATAGTCTCATCAGACTTCCTGTAGATTTAACTACTATAATCAGCCAGATGATTCCATTCATGTCCTGTGTCATGAGTAAGACATGCAGTTTGTTTCAGTACTGGATGAAGCCACTAGCGCTCTGACTGAGGAGGCCGAGGGTCAGCTTTATAAGGCCTGTAAACATCTGGGCATGACCCTCATCAGTCTGGGTCACCGTAGCACTCTGGAAAAGGTGATGATCTATGACACATTCACTAACACAACATGGCAAACATTATTGTAAACTTCTGTGTGGCCTGTACTTAGAATTCTTTGTGTGTGTTCTTTAAACAGCATCATGATATCATGCTGCGACTGTGTGGAGGTGGCCAATGGGAGCTCACCAAACTCAAAGAGGCGTGAACCTTCAAACTTACCCATTAGAAAGAGAAATTATTGATCCGTTTTGTGGTTATGGGGGCATTCATGCTTGAGACTCTAGAGAAATCTTGTTTTCTTGACAGTGTACAGTCTACTGAAGTTCCTGATATGCAGTAATGCAGTACGAGTCTTTTTGCTACTGTTTGTCTCAACTTACTTTTCATATAGCAATTTATGAGTTTTTTTATGCAAGTATATGCTGCTTCATTCAACCTTTATTGGTTGTTTCTTGCCAAATGGATTTACAAAAAAAGGGATTTTTGTAATAAAGGACATGTAGGAGTTTTTCAAGAATCATTTCAGATAAAGTGCCTATAGAATATATTTCAAATATATATTTTATAACTATTAAATATTTCATTAACATGACTGATATTAAACTATTAATGTATTTAACTATTAATATGTATGGCTGCATTTTTATATATATGTTTATATATAAAAATATTTTTGTGTAATTTCCCTGCCTGACCAGTAGAGGGCCAACATTTTCCAGCCACAGAGCTGAATCACAATTCAAATCAATAATTTTGTACGAGTTTAATTAAGCTCAGAATTGAAATAACTCTCTAGTCCTAATACATACTCTATTAATGAATTTGGGCTAAAATACGTCTGAATTAATAGTTTTTCTCAAATGCATTATTTTAAATGTATTTGAGAAAAAGAAGACAAAAGTCATTATCACATCTATCAGGAAAGGTGTGGAAGGTATGTATGAAGTACAGTAGAAATTTTTTTTTTTTTTTTTTTTAACTGCTCCACATCCCACTATATCTCATTGCTAGAATTCAGTATATTTAGCTCCAAGTTAAAATTAGCAAACTTTCTCACTTTATGTTTAGAAACAACTTGGCCTGTTCTGCATTTTGTATTTATAGTATTCTGTATATATATGGCATACATACTACCTCTTTCCACAGTGAACTGTATGTACAGTATCTCAAAGAGTTATCAGTTTATCTGTTGCCATGCAGAGAACACTCATAGTATGTCGAGTTTAAACAGAACTAGTTCTAAGAAGAAATCATGGATAATTTGCATAATCAGACATTTATATTTTAAGCATTGCAGTACAAGTTGTCTTACATTAAAACCAGGCAGGATTGTGCAAGTGGCACATTTGCAAGTAAAGCAGCATAGAGCTGAGATCAAAATGATCCCTCTCTCACCAAAGAGTTCGACTGATCCTACTGCTTGAGTTTCAGGCAGTTTTAAATGTGAGCCTGGCCGATCTGCTGCTGTCAATCATTCTGGAACAGATAACGGGAAAGACCCGCTAGTCATTCGGGAAAATATGAGACAATCAGTAGAGGAATAACTAAACCATCACAAGGGTTTGTGAGGAAGTTTAATTTTAGTAAAACGAGTTCAGATGAATAAGCATTACATTTTTTTTTCTGTACTGAGGTGAACTTAATTTTAACAGCATAGGCTACAGTATTTTTTTTTTTATAAACAATGTTTCTTAATAAAAAAAATTAATAAGTTATATTAATAACAATAGGCTTTATAGCTTAATTTGTCATACTTATTAATGCAAAGTAATTTAAAATCATGCTTATGAGTATTGCACTCGTCAGAAGTATTTACTGCAATAAGTGATAAATTGAGCCCATAGAATGTAATAACAATAATTTACCATTTGTTACTGCATTAAGAAAAAGAAAACAATAGCTTTGTAGTTAAATTGGAGAAACTGTTAAAACAGTCTGTCATACAGGTTGAGGTGGCTGTTCAACAATAAGAGTCACTTCACCTCAGTCCGACATTTGCTCCGGTAAGTGACGGATCTATTTTCAACGGGAGGTTGGACCGATACGGGAGCGTCACACAGAAAGCAAAGACACGGGGATAAAACACACTGTCCTTCCCCGCCACAGTTCACGGAATTTACCTGTTTTCACAAGGATATTTTCACATGCGAACATCGGATATTTATGAACATCTGCACCGTTTATATAAGTAGCCTGAGGGGGAAAAGGTAAGAGGCGTTTTTTTTTTTATCGTTATAAAATATTGAAAGGTGAAACTTTTAATATCTGAGAGGAGACTTTTCTCTCGCTTTTGCAAATTTTCGATGTTATTTTATTAGATACATGCCGCAAATTCAACAAGGCTGAATTGATTACTTTTCTTTATTATTTTGTTGCTCAGTTTAAATTGAAACTATACGTTGTTTTTAATTATGGAAATGATTTATTCATTTATTTATTTGTATTTTTTTGCAAGGAGACATCCACACAGGCGAAAACGTCTGTTGCTCTTTGAAACGAAATTTGTTTGAAGGAAAAAAAAAATTGCCATTGACAAAAGCATGCATATCACACAGCAGGTCAGATCTCTTCTACAAATGGACATAGTGCAGACGGAGCCCGACAGCTGAGGTTATTTTTGGGACAGGCAGCTCAGTGTAGTGAGGTGTTTGAGATGGCAAACGTCATGCTTTTCAAACACCAACATCCCTTTGTTTAACTTTGCTATACTGAAATTCCACCTCATCAGTAAAACCGACTTTCTGTGGTGAGATTTCACTAGATCAGCCACTGTTCTGTTGGAGATAGTAGATGCAAGTTGATGACTTCATTTTATAAAGATGTAGGTCAATATGATTATTGTTTCTAGATACAGGGCTTCTTTTACATTGTTCATTCTGTGTAAACTTCTGTCAAAAGTGGACAATGTTAATTTTGACCATCCCATGTTTTGTGGCTTCTAGTCCATGTCCATTTTCTCTGATGTCATCTAAATACTAGTGAACCCCTAAACAATGACAATAACTTTTAGTCCCTTTACATTCAGAGTCGTTCTCTTTTGGGGAAATGGACCAAAGATATAAATGACTTGTCCTGCTCTACAAAGATATTGTTCCTGATTTATTTATGTATTTTTATTTGACGTTATTACAGTATATCATTTCAGCTTGAGTAGTGCCATCTGATAGATACATAGAAAAATATGAATTCTTAAATAAGGCAAATTTGTTTTAATGCTTTGTTTATACACTTGACTCTTTCAACCAAGTAGCATCATCGCAAATTTGTGGTGGGATACTGGAGAGGCTTGAGTGGGCATCTCTAAAAGTAGGCATCTCTCATTTCCCAAAATGTCTATTTAAGGATCTTCTTGACATGGTTATTTGTCATTAGCAGACCCACTTTATTCAGACTGATTTACAGTATGCTTATTTGAAAAGCAGCTTTTCAGAAACGTCCTTGAGATTAGTTGCAGGATTTAATGGTGACGGGGTGCAAATATGAAAAACTTTTATAAATTCTCAAGTTCTTATGTTTCTCCTCTATGCATTGACCACAACTTTAACTTTTATTAAAGTGCGTTGTTTCATCTCTACAGAAAGCAAGAATGGAACAAAATCTATTTGGTGGGGCTCCACGCTTCCTAACTCGACCCAAGGCCTTCTCACTGTGCGTGGGACGAGATGCCTCCCTCAGCTGCACTATTGTGGGAAACCCTGTTCCTGTAGTCACCTGGGAGAAAGATAAGATGCTTCTTTCTGCAGCTGGACGCTTCAAAACAGTAGAAGATGGTGATGTCTACCGACTTACCATCTATGATTTAACTCTTGAAGACAGCGGTCAGTACATGTGTCGTGCCAAGAACAATGTCGGAGAGGCATATGCAGCTGTGACCCTGAAGGTGGGACTGCCGGAAACTGTGATTGATCGGGCCCCAGTGTTTACAGTAAAGCCTGTCTCCACCCGTGTGGGTCTAGGGGGTGATGTTACCTTCTATTGTCGGGTGGCAGCCCATCCAGCACCCAACTTTGACTGGGAAAAGGATGGTCGCTACCTGGGTGAGACCAACCGCATCAAGATAATCTCAGAAAATGAATCCAGTTCCTTGAGGATCCAGAGTGTTAGGAGCTTGGACAGTGGTACCTACACCTGCCGTGCACAGAACTCCATTGGCCGTGCTCATGCCGCTGCTGCTCTGGTGGTCGACCTTCAAGATACTCATCTCCTGAATGCAGACAAGAGCTCATCCCTCCTCTCACACATGCAGAAGCGGAAAGAAGACATGCGGAAGGACATCTCCTTATACCGCACCATGGAAACTTCTTCAACCACGCATACAGCTTCATCTTCCATGATCACAGAGGAACTTGGAAGCTTGGGACTCGCCTATGATCAGAAGCAGAGGGTTTCGGCCTTAACCAGCATGTTGCCCAAAGGTGTGTTCACCCGCACTTGTATGCTGACCGAGGGTAAACATGCAAAGCTTAGCTGTTTCGTCACAGGCCATCCCAAACCTCAGATCATCTGGAGGAAGGATGGGGCGAACATCAGTGAGGGCCGCAGACATGTTATGTATGAGGACCAGGCTGAGAATTTCATCCTCAAGGTGCTCTACTGCAAACAAAGTGATAATGGGCTGTACACCTGCAATGCATCCAACTTGGCTGGACAAACCTATAGCGCTGTGCTAGTGATTGTCAAAGGTAAGAATAATGTCTGCAGGTATTTACTCTTGGCCACTTTATTCATCCTAATTGATCCATCTGCTGTCAGAATGAGTATGTACATTCAGTTTACACTTAGATCAAAATGTGTAATGTGGGGCAGAAAAACTTTAATGTTTTAAACTTTAACGTTTACTTTAACCCCATATAATGTTTGAAGCTTGCAAATTTACATACACTGAGTAATCCTTTTTGGGAGAAGTAAAGTTTTCATTCGTGGCTTGAACAACCAGATCCATTTATACTAAGCTGAGTCATGTCTTGTGTATGTCTCCTCCTGAGGTGGTTTGAGTTTTTGGATTGCTATGTCTTAGGGGGGATGTTAATACTTGGTCTTTTACAAACGATAAGCCAATCAGTGGCCAGATGTATATAAAAAAAAAAAAAACGTTTGTGCAATCATAAAGAAAGTTTACTATTAGAACTACACAAGTACAGTGGTTTACAAAATATATCAGTCTGAGAATATCATAATTTTATTGAGGCTGGCAGATAAGATGTATGTCAGCACAATAATGACCATGTTAAAATACGGTTGGCCCTAATAAATCACCAACCTTTAAATTAAAATTTTATCAACTAATGACAGTCATCTTTGACTTCCAGGCCAGTCTCTGCTTAGCAAAGTGCTTGCAAGTGTTCAAAGAGGGTGTTGCATTACACCTATTTTCTGCTAGTGATGATTAGTTCACACCAGTTGTTGTGAAAGCTAGCTGCAAAATCACTTCTGACACCGTTGGGTGACTTACCAAGTGACATCTTCAGGGTTTGCAGCATTAGTCCATATCCTAATTATTTGTTAACTAAGCCTACATTAAAATAATGATTTTCACAGATGAATACATTCTGTATTTATACAGAGTTCTAATTTTAGCCTGAAGTGTAGCAATAATGTTTTGCTATCTTGTTCCTGTGTCTTAATCTTGACTCTCATGCCACAGGCACCTAAGAGAAAGGTCACAGAAACTTAGCCGAATACCAGTCCACCGTTGCAGTGCAAAGTGCGGTGGCATCCATGTGAAGGGATTAGGAGTGTGAAGTTCATGACATTTAAGGCTGTTTTTTGTAAACATGTTCAGAATGACTGACTTCAAACTGGTAAAGTAGAGCCAAAGGCATACTGTACTGTAAATCTGTCTTTTGGATACAAACAGATTAAACTTCATATAATGTCAGAAATGCATTTATTTTATTTGATGGTCAGCTTTTTTCTTGTTATATATGCTGTTATTTATTTAAGGGCGTTTCCCCCTTAAATGGACCCAATATAAAAGTCTGTCACAAAATAACCCACAAACAAACTGGTCCTTTTGTAGTCCACTTTTAAGTCTGCTTATATTGTGAACACCACAAAAGTCACTTGCAGCTTGTTTCCCTTCTGGTTAACTTTAACTGAACTGGCTTAGGTTCATCTGAGGTGTACTATATGTGAAACCATCCTATTTATTTATAAAATCTTGGAGACCTAATCAATATGAAACCAAATTGTAGGATCATGACTGCCTGCTAAAAATAAATTACTGCATACAGTATGTCTTTTGTATGTTCACTAACATGTGTCCTTGCCAGAGCCAAAGATTCCATTCAAAAAGAAGCTGCAGGATGTCGAGGTGAAGGAAAAGGAAACGGCAACTTTGCAGTGTGAGGTGCCAATGCCGAACACTAAGGCCAGCTGGTTTATGGAGGAGACCCATCTGGAGGAAAGTGCCAAGTACCGCATGGATGTGGAGGGCACTCTGCGCCGCCTCACCATTCACCATGTCACCACCAATGATGATGCCGTCTACATCTGTGAAATGAAGGAAGGCAGCCGCACTGTGGCCGAACTTACAGTGCTGGGTAAAAGCTCTAAAAGAAAGCCATTCCAATATAGTTGGAATGATAAATTGCTATAACCTGCTGCTGCACAAAAGATATTCTTCATGTGATTTTTCTCTGCACTTTCAGGCAACATCACTAAAAAGCTGCCGAGGAGGACAGTGGTGCCAGTTAGTGATACCGTGATCTTCTGTGTGGAACTGGAGAAACCAGTAGATGATGCATACTGGACCAGGAATGGGGAGAGGCTGAAAGAGGACTCCCGAATTATTATCGCCCGCATTAACAGACAGTACACACTGACCATTCGTGAATGTACTGCGGAAGACTCGGGCGAAGTAGCCTTCATCGCCCATGACTGCAAGACATCCACCCGCTTCTCCGTCACAGGTGAATGCATTTGTAAATCAGACCACAACCTTTCCACAAGATTTTACAAGGGGTTCTCTATGTTCTTACAATTTGCAAATGTCATACTGTTTGTACCAAATCGAATGACACCACAGCTACTTTGTGGTGACTGTAACTTGTGCATTTCTTTGATAATGTTTCAACAGTCAACACAATTACTTTTGACATTTAGAGAGATTTAATTTCTTTAACTGGATTAACAATATTATAAACTTTGATCTCAGCACCAAGGAAACATCCCCCAGATCCTCCAGTTGAGCCAGTGGTGCGGAACAAGACAGATTCATCGATCACACTCTGCTGGTCTCCACCGGACAGTGAACGGCCTGTGCCCATCACCGGCTATATCGTGGAGCGCAGGAAAGTAGGAGTCCAAACCTGGGTTAAAGTCACTAGTATAACTGTGTCTAGCACTGAATACACCATCAGTGAAATTCCAGAAGAGGCAAGCTATCAGTTCCGCATCTCAGCGGTCAATGATTTTGGTCAGAGTGCCTATTTGGAGGTTCCTGGAACATTTTACCTTGGTGAGAAAGTTTGTTTTTCTTTTTTTTTTTTTGTGTTTTTGCTGTGGACATTCTTTATATTTAAACTAATGTAAACTGCTTTAAATCAGTGTATTCCATTTAATATATTGAAATCTATTTGATCAGAGCCCACAGCATCAGTGAAGGCAGGCCTGGTGAACTGCAGTGCACATGTAGGTGAAGAAGCTACCTTCACTGTTGAGCTCTCAACCGTATGTTCCGGCTCCTGGACCATAAATGACAGAATGATCCGCAGTGGATCTGAGTATCTGATCACACGCTCAAAGACCACACACACGCTGGTCATCAGAGAGGTGTCCATGGAACTGAATGGAGCACAGGTCAAGTTTGTGGGTGGTGGATCTCAGAGTGGTGCCACGCTTAGTGTGAAAGGTAAGAAAGGAAACGTTTCTGAAAACTTTAGCAGAATAACTTCAGCAACGCTTCTGATATTTTTTATTGATCTTCTCTAGCCGCACCTGCACGTTTCACCAATAAGTCTTCTCAGGCGGAGGTGTTTACTTTCAGCATGCACTCTTCTGCTCAGATGTACACAGAAGTGTCCGATTCAAGTGTCCAGGTGACAACATGCACATTTTTGTCAAAAAAAAAAATAATATCCACATTAAACTAAAGGTGTATTTTAAAAAAAAAACTTTAAATATTTTAAGTGTGTTATACTTTCTCCTGTCACAGTTTAAATTGTGTTGTTCGACTTTAAGATGCATTGCCCATACAAAAGGGACAAATTCTGAAAATCTAATAAATGTATGGGTATGATGGGATGTAGTGTTTTTTTTTTTGTTTTGTTTTTTGAAAGTTAATTGCATGTACTATCTGTGCTTTAGGTTGTTTGGATAAAGAATGGGAAGGAGCTGAGAATGGGTAAAAAATATGAAGCCACAAGTATGGAGCGCAAACGCATACTGACAGTCCACAATGTTGACCATGAGGACGTGGGCATCTATGAATGCATGTGTGATGGCGACAAAATGTCTGTCCAACTTGCCCTTAAAGGTGAAACAAGCCACTTTCCTCTTCAGTTACTGAAATCAGTTGTCTTATGTTTTTATAGCCTCTATATTTATATTTTAAGCCTTAAATAGAACAAATTATATATACAGTTAATTTACATACATGAAAGGGGAACAACTTTAAATTGTATTTATAATGAAGTGCATCCTGCCAAATAATAGTAGAGAAATACACAGTGGTGCATGCTGTCAGTGCTGAGTAGTGAGTGCTTTATATACTAGCACAGAAAGTACAGAAAGTCCAGAGTGGAATGGATAAATGGTGTAAGCAGTCAGTGTTGACAGCTAGGAGCAGCTGGGCTTTGGCTGCTCAACAGGAAGTGTTAGAGTGTGTTCGTCAGGTAACAGATCTGCTTAGCACTCATGCACTTTCAGGTATCATATTAAGTATACCTCGGGATGTGATGAGTATTTTTGATGTGTACACAACATTAAAATGTATATGTTCCTGACTGTTAAACTTAGACATACTGTCAGTTCCTTACTAAATAAATATATATATCATGAGAGTTTGGGTTGTCACATTTGTGTTGTCAGCATTTTTCACTGTCAAATTATATACAAATGTACTGTGGATGTCACTGTTTCTTACGCCATGTTTAATGTGTGTTTTATAATGTATTTCCTATTCCTAATCATAATGTCAAAATCACAGAGGGGTGTGGCATCTAATCTTCCATTTTCCCCTAACAGAAGAACCGACTAAGTTTCTTAACAAGCCAAGGGCTCAGCTCCAGCAGAATGCTGCTCTGGTGGGTGATGTGGTGTTGAGCTGTGAGGTTGCTTCTCCTGGAACTGCTGTTGTGTGGAAGAAAGAACAGATAGAAATAATGGAGGACAAGAGGACAACTTTTATATCTCAGGGGACACAAAGGAAGCTGGTCATCAAGGGTGCCAAGCAGAGCGATGAAGGACACTACTCGTGTGAGACGGCAGAGGACAAAATGACATTCCTGGTCAAGATAAAAGGTAAGACTATGTGCTAATTAGCCTGAAACTAAAAATTTAAATGAGCAGGATTAATCAGACATGCCACAATACCTTATTAATGTCATAACTTTATGGTTTTTTGAAAAGTGAAGCTAAACGCTAAATGCTCCTACAGCTAATAAATGATTTAATAAGTGAAATTAAAATGTATCATTATAAACTTGAATACAGACATTTCCAGATTAGTCTCCAGGAAACAATCGCTTAGAGGTTGTTGGAATTTGCACAAAACGTATTATTAAGCCAGTGTGTTTTTTTCCATTTGGAGATGTTTGAGGTCTTTTTGGATGTTTCATCAAAACAATGAATGTCCTTTCTAGAAACTCGTGCTGCTTTCACCAACAAGGACTCTTATCAGAAGGAAGTGAAGGTTTCAGCCTCCCAAAAAGCCACACTGAGCTGTGAAGTTTCTGATGCCAAGACTGAGGTGAAATGGTTCAAGGATGGCAAGCAGTTGATTACCAGTAAGACTGTCCACATGGAGTCAAAGGGCAAGAGCCGCCAGCTGCTGCTGGAGAATGTGGAGAAGAAGGATGCTGGAGAATATACCTGTGAAGTTGGAAATGATAAGCTGGCCTTTAAGATTTGGGTGGAAGGTAAGAACGACATGCCAGCGTTTTGGCTTTTTGTAAGGTCCCAGTGATTCAATCAACCATGTCCAAACCAATGTTTATATAAAACTAAATGCAGTTTCTGTTACTGTATTCCTAAATCTTGATTTCTGTACCAGACATTCAAGCTGCCTTCTCCAACAAGGATTCCTACCAGAAAGAGGTCAGAGTAGCAGTTTCCCAGAAGGCCATACTGAGCTGTGAAGTTTCTGATGCCAAGACTGAGGTGAAATGGTTTAAGGATGGCAAGCAGTTGATTTCCAGTAAGACTGTCCACATGGAGTCAAAGGGCAAGAGCCGTCAACTAGTGCAGGATAATGTGCAGAAGAAGGATGCTGGAGAATATACCTGTGAAGTTGGAGATGAAAAGCTGGTCTTTAAGATTTGGGTGGAAGGTAAGAGCACCATGGCAGTGTTTTGGCTTGTTTTTTAAGGTCCCAGTGACTCAATCAAAGATGAGTGAAGCAAAGTTTACATAAAACTAAATGCAGTTTTTAAGACAATATTCCTAAATCTTGACTTCTGCACCAGACATTCAAGCCGCCTTCTCCAACAAGGACTCTTATCAGAAGGAAGTGAAGGTTTCAGTCTCCCAAAAAGCCACCCTGAGCTGTGAAGTTTCTGATGCCAAGACTGAGGTGAAATGGTTCAAGGATGGCAAGCAGTTGATTTCCAGTAAGACTGTCCACATGGAGTCAAAGGGCACGAGCCGTCAACTAGTGCAGGATAATGTGCAGAAGAAGGATGCTGGAGAATATACCTGTGAAGTTGGAGATGAAAAGCTGGTCTTTAAGATTTGGGTGGAAGGTAAGAGCACCATGGCAGAGTTTTGGCTTGTTTTTTAAGGTTCCAGTCACTCAATTAAGCATGAGTGAAGCAAAGTTTACATAAAACTAAATGCAGTTTCTCAGACAATATTCCTAAATCTTGATTTCTGCACCAGACATTCAAGCGGCCTTCTCCAACAAGGACTCTTATCAGAAGGAAGTGAAGGTTTCAATCTCCCAAAAAGCCACACTGAGCTGTGAAGTTTCTGATTCCAAGACTGAGGTAAAATGGTTCAAGGATGGCAAGCAGTTGATTTCCAGTAAGACTGTCCACATGGAGTCAAAGGGCAAGAGCCGTCAGCTGGTGCTGGATAATGTGGAGACAAAGGATGCTGGAGAATATACCTGTGAAGCTGGAAATGATAAGCTGGCCTTTAAGATTCGGGTGGAAGGTAAGAACGACATGCCAGCGTTTTGGCTTTTTGTAGGGTCCCAGTGATTCAATCAACCATGTCCAAACCAATGTTTATATAAAACTAAATGCAGTTTCTGTTACTGTATTCCTAAATCTTGATTTCTGTACCAGACATTCAAGCTGCATTCGCCAACAAGATTTCCTACCAGAAAGAGGTCAGAGTAGCAGTTTCCCAGAAGGCCATCCTGAGCTGTGAAGTTTCTGATGCCAAGACTGAGGTGAAATGGTTTAAGGATGGCAAGCAGTTGATTTCCAGTAAGACTGTCCACATGGAGTTAAAGGGCAAGAGCCGTCAGCTGGTGCTGGATAATGTGCAGAAGAAGGATGCTGGAGAATATACCTGTGAAGTTGGAGATGAAAAGCTGGTCTTTAAGATTTGGGTGGAAGGTAAGAACACCATGGCAGTGTTTTGGCTTGTTTTTTAAGGTTCCAGTGACTCAGTCAAACATGAGTGAAGCAAAGTTTACATAAAACTAAATGCAGTTTCTAAGACAATATTCCAAAATCTTGATTTCTGCACCAGACATTCAAGCCGCCTTCTCCAACAAGGACTCTTATCAGAAGGAAGTGAATGTTTCAGTCTCCAAAAAAGCCACCCTGAGCTGTGAAGTTTCTGATACCAAGACTGAGGTGAAATGGTTCAAGGATGGCAAGCAGTTGATTTCCAGTAAGACTGTCCACATGGAGTCAAAGGGCAAGAGCCGTCAGATGGTGCTGGAGAATGTGGAAAAGAAGGATGCTGGAGAATATACCTGTGAAGCTGGAAATGATAAGCTGGCCTTTAAGATTCGGGTGGAAGGTAAGAACGACATGCCAGCGTTTTGGCTTTTTGTAAGGTCCCAGTGATTCAATCAACCATGTCCAAACCAATGTTTATATAAAACTAAATGCAGTTTCTGTTACTGTATTCCAAAATCTTGATTTCTGTACCAGACATTCAAGCTGCCTTCGCCAACAAGGATTCCTACCAGAAAGAGGTCAGAGTAGCACTTTCCCAAAAGGCCATACTGAGCTGTGAGGTTTCTGATGCCAAGACTGAGGTGAAATGGTTCAAGGATGGCAAGCAGTTGAGTTCCAGTAAGACTGTCCACATGGAGTCAAAGGGCAAGATACGTCAACTTGTGCAGGATAATGTGCAGAAGAAGGATGCTGGAGAATATACCTGTGAAGTTGGAGATGAAACACTGGTCTTTAAGATTTGGGTGGAAGGTAAGAACACCATGGCAGTGTTTTGGCTTGTTTTTTAAGGTTCCAGTGACTCAAACATACATGAGTGAAGCAAAGTTCAAAGTACATAAAACTTATTGCAGTTTCTGAGACAATATTCCTAATCTTGATTTCTTCACCAGACATTCAAGCTGCCTTCTCCAACAAGGACTCTTACCAGAAGGAAGTGAAGGTTTCAGCATTCCAGAAAGCCACACTGAGCTGTGAAGTTTCTGACATCAAAACTGAGGTGAAATGGTTCAAGGATGGCAAGCAGTTGAGCTCCAGTAAAACTGTCCACATGGAGTCAAAGGGCAAGAGCCGTCAGCTGGTGCTGGAGAATGTGGAGAAGAAGGATGCTGGAGAATATACCTGTGAAGTTGGAAATGAGAAACTTGACTTTAAAATTCAAGTGACAGGTATGGAAATGTCCGTGTGTTTGTCTGTTGGGTAATACAAAGAGTTTGTCTCTGGTCCAAAAATGTATTAATGTGTCTTCAAGAAGTGGTACAATGACAAGCAGAAGAATTTGTTGCCCATCTCAGTGGTACAGAACCAAAAACAAGTTTCATTCTGCAATGTAATTAGCTTTTATGTGGATTGATTTGCAGTTTACTTTGATTTCCTAAATTCTCAAGCATCCAGTCTTTGCAGTATCTGTTGTATATGATCTTGTGTTATATATTTACTCAAAGCATACTGTTTTCTGTTATTGTCCATTGCCCAACCAGACATTCAAGCTGCCTTCACCAACAAGGACTCCTATCAGAAGGAAGTCAAAGCAGCAGCTTCCCAGAAGACCACACTGAGCTGTGAAGTTACTGACATAAAGACCGAGGTGAAATGGTTCAAGGATGGCAAGCAGTTGAGCTCCAGCAAGACTGTCCACATGGAGTCAAAGGGCAAGAGCCGTCAGCTGGTGCTGGAGAATGTAGAGAAGAAGGATGCTGGAGAATATACCTGTGAAGTTGGAAATGAGAAACTTGACTTTAAAATTCAAGTGACAGGTATGGAAATGTCCTTGTGTTTGTCTGTTGGGTAATACAAAGAGTTTGTCTCTGGTCCCAAAATGTATTAATGTGTCTTCAAGAAGTGGTACAATGACAAGCAGAAGAATTTGTTGCCCATCTCAGTGGTACAGAACCAAAAACAAGTTTCATTCTGCAATGTAATTAGCTTTTATGTGGATTGATTTGCAGTTTACTTTGATTTCCTAAATTATCAAGCATCCAGTCTTTGCAGTATCTGTTGTATATGATCTTGTGTTATATATTTACTCAAAGCATACTGTTTTCTGTTATTGTCCATTGCCCAACCAGACATTCAAGCTGCCTTCACCAACAAGGACTCCTATCAGAAGGAAGTCAAAGCAGCAGCTTCCCAGAAGACCACACTGAGCTGTGAAGTTACTGACATTAAGACCGAGGTGAAATGGTTCAAGGATGGCAAGCAGTTGAGCTCCAGCAAGACTGTCCACATGGAGTCAAAGGGCAAGAGCCGTCAGCTGGTGCTGGAGAATGTAGAGAAGAAGGATGCTGGAGAATATACCTGTGAAGTTGGAAATGAGAAACTTGACTTTAAAATTCAAGTGACAGGTATGGAAATGTCCTTGTGTTTGTCTGTTGGGTAATACAAAGAGTTTGTCTCTGGTCCCAAAATGTATTAATGTGTCTTCAAGAAGTGGTACAATGACAAGCAGAAGAATTTATTGCCCATCTCAGTGGTACAGAACCAAAAACAAGTTTCATTCTGCAATGTAATTAGCTTTTATGTGGATTGATTTGCAGTTTACTTTGATTTCCTAAATTATCAAGCATCCAGTCTTTGCAGTATCTGTTGTATATGATCTTGTGTTATATATTTACTCAAAGCATACTGTTTTCTGTTATTGTCCATTGCCCAACCAGACATTCAAGCTGCCTTCACCAACAAGGACTCCTATCAGAAGGAAGTCAAAGTAGCAGCTTCCCAGAAGACCACACTGAGCTGCGAAGTTACTGACATTAAGACCGAGGTGAAATGGTTCAAGGATGGCAAGCAGTTGAGCTCCAGCAAGACTGTCCACATGGAGTCAAAGGGCAAGAGCCGCCAGCTGCTGCTGGAGAATGTGGAGAAGAAGGATGCTGGAGAATATACCTGTGAAGTTGGAAATGAGAAACTTGCCTTTAAAATTCAGGTGACAGGTATGGGAACATCCCTGTGTTTGTCTCTTGGCTCTGTTTCTATTTTATTTTTCTTCTTTATGAAAGAAATCAAAATTACAATCAATCAGTGAAGCTTGACAAAAGCTCATTTTAGATGTAGAAAAAGAGCTTGTTCTTGGTAAAAGAGACCAGTGAGTAAGATACAATTAACTTGTGCAGGTAGATTTAGTGACGCATAATTTTTCTGTTGAAAAAGAGGTCATTTTAAAACTAAAAAGCTATTTTTTGCTTATTTCAATGCTACTGAAAAAGTAATAGTCTGCAGTGAGATTTGGATTTGCTTAATATGCATGCTATGATTTTTGATCTCTTCTGGATTTCTCAACCATTCAGCCCTTGCAGTATTTGATGTCTATTACTTAAAGTAAAATATTTACTGTTTTCTAATATTGGATCCATGTTCCAATATGCCTGTCCAACTAGATATTCAAGCTGCCTTCACCAACAAGGACTCCTACCAGAAGGAAATCAAAGTAGCTGCTTCCCAAAAAGCCACACTGAGCTGTGAGGTTTCTGACCCCAAGACTGAGGTAAAATGGTTCAAAGATTGCAAGCAGTTGAGCTCCAGTAAGACTGTCCACATGGAGTCAAAGGGCAAGAGCCGCCAGCTGGTGCTGGATAATGTGGAGACAAAGGATGCTGGAGAATATACCTGTGAATTTGGGAATGAAAAGCTGCCATTTAAGATTCAGGTGACAGGTATGAAAACCATTTTGGACTGTTCATTTTGGATCTGTGCATCTTGACAGTCTTCTTTGGGTTATTTAAAAGCTGCTATAAAAATATTTCTTGTCTCTAGTCATAGTCAATGTAATTGCAAATCTAGTATTGACTTTCTCTGTAAATAGGCAAACTCTTTGAATTAAGTAAACTCTCTTCTCATTAGAGCTCAAAGCTGCATTCACCAACAAAGACTCTTATCAGAAGGAAGTGAAGGTTTCAGCTTCCCAAAAAGCCACACTGAGCTGTGAAGTTTCTGATGCCAAGACTGAGGTGAAATGGTTCAAAGATGGCAAGCAGTTGATTTCCAGTAAGACTGTCCACATGGAGTCAAAGGGCAAGATCCGTCAACTGTTGCTGGAGAATGTGGAAAAGAAGGATGCTGGAGAATATACCTGTGAAGTTGGAAATGAGAAACTTCTCTTCAAGATTCAGGTGAAAGGTACGATTTTCTAGCACATTAGTGGACTTCCATGAATCCACATACTGTACTCGTCTTCCTCCAGAACATGGTCACAATTAAGTGATTATTTCCTATTTTTTCCTCAGATGTTTCTACCAAATTCCAGAAGACATCTGTGACAAAAGAAACTGTGATGGTTGAGTCAACAGAAAAGGTTGTTTTAAAAACCGAGGTAATGTCAGAGAATTGTAGTGTTCAGTGGTTCAGGGATGGAATAGAACTGAAAGACGAATCAAAGTATGAGATGAAACAGGAAGGTCGCTCATGTGTCCTTATCGTTAAGTCGTCTGAATCTAAAGACAGCGGCACCTACTCTTGTCAGACGGTTGATGACAAAGTGGAGTTCAAGGTTCAAGTCAAAGGTAAATGCTAATTTGCAATTTCCAAGTAAGAAAAAGTACAAATTGTTTAAGGTGTTAATTTCTCAAGGTCAAATTTGTTAATATTAACGGCCGTTTTCATAATTTTTTTCTTGCATATTTATTTATTTATTTATTTATTTATTTTTTATTCAATTAATGCTTTTTACATCTGGAGTTTTCAAAGTAAAGTTTTGTTGAATATAATTGCACTTATTGAAATAATAAATTTAATTGATCACAGACAAAATGTAATTTCATTTTCCCCTCATCTGTACCCTGCAGATGCACCTTTAAAGTTTGTGGTGCCATTGCAGCCAGTGTCTGCAGTACTAGAAAGCACCATGACACTTTCCTGCAGTCTCAACAAAGCTACAGGTAGTGTCCTCTGGAAGCATAACGGCAAAGAAATCAAACCAGGTGGCAGATTCAGTGTCCGCACTGATGGCACCAACTGCATCTTGACTGTCTCTGCTGTGGCTCAGGAGGATGAAGGGGAGTACAGCTGTGAATGCAAAGATGACAAGACCACCACCAAAGTCACTACTAAAGGTACAAACCATCAGTGTCTATGTCTGAAAGTCATCAATTATCCTTCATTATTATTCCTCTCAGATTTTCAATCTAATTTCCCACAGCCCCACGTCTGGTAAGGTTCACTACCAGGCTGAACAATGTTGTTGCAAATGAAGGCAAAGATGCTATCTTTAAATGCTCCATCACACCAGCTGATGTGAGTGTCAGATGGCTGCGTAATGACATTCCTATTACAGCTAGTCCCAAATTTAAGATTGCTCATGGAGGAAGCAGTCATTCCCTCACCATCACAGCTGTCACTCAGGAGGATGCAGGAGAGATCTGTATTGATGCCGAGGGAAAAGTGTGCAAAGCCACACTCCAAGTACAACGTAAGGAAAAGTAACCGATACAGCTGTTATGCGTAATGCAACATATCGGCAGAAAAGCACACAGACTACCTGTTTCTCAATACAAATGTATCCGTAATTTGCAGAGCTTCCTGTCACCTTCAAGAAGAAGCTTGCAGATGTGACTGTAACTGAGCAGGACACAGTTCATTTAGAAGTGGAGCTGAGTAAACCCTCAACAGATGTGAAGTGGATGAAGAATGGTGTGGTGCTACAGCAAGGAGAAAATATGAAGATCCATGTGGATGGTGCCAAGCAGGCTTTGGTCCTCAAGAGTGTGGCGTATGCTGACAGAGGACATTACTCATGTGAAACCCTAGATGACAAGACCCAGGCCAAACTGACAGTAGAGAGTATGGATTCTTTCATTATGTTACATTATATCACAGAGTTACTCTTTCGATCATAATATTTTATGATCAAAATATGCAGGAAATTATCAAATAAAAGTATTTCATCTATGGATTTCCATTGTTTTTTCCTACCATTTAGTTAAGAAGATTCAAATCATAAAAGGCATAAAAGAGATGAAAGTGCAAGAAAAAGAGACCATCACTATGGAGGTGGAGCTAAGCAAGACTGATGTAGATGGTTCCTGGAGCAAAGATGGAAAGAACCTAAAGGCAGGACCTATTATCATCATTACTGCACTGGGCAACAAGCACTGCTTGACTATGTCCCAGCTGAAGAAAACTGATGGTGGAACTATAACTTTCCAAGCTGAGGATGTCCATACTTCTGGCAAACTAATTGTTACAGGTAAGTGTGTATACTGGGGGTCTTTAAGTTTAAGCCTGAATAGCAAGATCCAGTAAGATGTTTAGCATAAGATCATTAAAAAAGTGTATTTTCAAGTTTAGTAATATTAAAAGCTGTATAATCAACATGTTTAAGTATATTCCACCAGACAAACTAAATGAATGTCCACAATATATCCCATTTACACTTATTGCAAGTTTAGTAAGGTTTTGGTAAACTAATGAGCAGATCCGTAACATAACCACTTATGTTAAAATCTATATACAGTATAACAATCGCAACCCTAATTATTGGCGTTGTGTTCACAGAGCCTGCTGCAAAGATCCTCAAACCTATACGGGATATCAGTTCTCCTGAAAAGGAGAAAATCACTTTTGAATGTGAGGTGTCAAGAGCAAATGCTGATGTCAAGTGGTTTAAGGTATTAGTATTTGATTTGTAATTGTTAAAAAATAAATTGTGTAGTCTCAAATGGATGAAATACAAAATTACTTGAAAAAAGAAAAAGTAAAAAAAATGATATAAATGTGTCATAATTTCTCCATCAGGATGATGAGGAACTGAAGCCAGGAAAGAAATATGGCATCCATTCCCAGATCAATAAGCGCACCCTTGTCATCCATAAGTGTGCATATGAAGACCAGGGCCAGTATATATGTAAAACAACAGATGACAATACTTCAGCCAAGCTCACTGTTCACGGTAAAGATGAATGACTTCTGAGTGGGACATTTAATCACTGCTGAACTCGAACATTTTGTAGTGTCACTTGAATAAATGTTTGTATTTGAATTCTTGCAGCTAGAGATATTAAAATAGTGAAGCCGCTGCAGGACATGGAGGTGACAGAGAAGGAGGGTGCAACATTTGTCTGTGAGATCTCCCACGATGAGGTCGAGGCTCAATGGTACAAAGGAGATGCCAAACTCAAAGACGGAGACAACATAAAGATAAGGCAGGAGGGTGAGTTGCACAGAATGAACTTTGATTGCTTTCTTCTTGAAAGCTTAAGTGTGCTTGTAGAAATTATTGTATATTGACAAACATGCAGCACAGTATGGCAGTACAAAACAATTAGTTCCTTTATATTTCTATGTTCACAAAATGCAAATAAACAGTTCATCTCCAAAAGCGACAGAGTTATAGCTCTTAAACTCATTTAACACTCTCTGTCTTAGGAAGAACATACATTCTGCTCTTCAAATCTGTAAAGGCTGAGGACGCAGGTGAAATCAAGTTCACAGCTGAGAAGGCCTCTTCAGCTGCTAAACTGAAGGTTAAAGGTTCGTTGTCATGTCTGTTGTATCTGCATGCATTTTGTATTCAGTGTTAAGATTAATGGGCTGGGCTGTGTAGCATTTCTCCAGTTGCTGACAAATCTGTAGATCCCCTAAGCTCTCTTATAATCATTATAGAACTGCCTCTCAGATTTGTGAAGAAACTGAGAGACAAAAACGCTATGTACAAACACCGTGCATACTT
This sequence comes from Cyprinus carpio, assembly GCF_018340385.1. Taxonomy (NCBI): domain Eukaryota; kingdom Metazoa; phylum Chordata; class Actinopteri; order Cypriniformes; family Cyprinidae; genus Cyprinus; species Cyprinus carpio. Next base: position 21,814,874 of record NC_056595.1, read on the forward strand.
GGAGTGTCAGGTGTCAAGGGCCAACGCTAATGTCACATGGTACAAGAACAAGTCAGAGATCAAACCTAGCAAGAAGCATGAGATCACAAGTGAGGACATCTACAGGAAGCTTACCGTCATTGACGTGGATTCTGATGATGAGGATATATACATGTGTGACACCACTGAGTATAAGACAATGTGATTGCATGTTTTTAATTACTTGATAATAGTTTGTAGATCAGTTTTTGATTGATCTGCAACAGACAAGAATGAGCGTTGTATGTGATTTTAACCATATTATTGTACCGTATTTATCGCATTAATTTCCCCCTCCAAAAAGAGACAAATTTATGCTTGCTTCCAATTTAAAGTTTAGTTATGTAAATTTTCCTTCCATGCATTTTGTTTATTTCCATGTGGCTTCATTAGTATGTGTCTTCCTATGTCTACAGTGTTTTTAAAGAATTGTACTACATAAACATTTTTGATATAGCTGATTCTTGATTCTCTCATCACAACCTTCAGAGCAGGCTATCAGCATAGTGCGGGAGCTGAGTTCTGTGGAGGTGACCGAGCCATTTGCTGCCCACTTTGAGGTGGAAGTCAGTGTGGAGACAGTCAAGCCAGTGAAGTGGATGCTGAATGGGGAACAGCTGAAGGAGAGTGCAGATATCGAGATGGAGAAAGAAGGAACCATGCACCGCCTCACTTTTAAAAAGACCAAGGCCTCCATGTCAGGCCCAGTACAGTTCACTACTGGAAAGAGTAAATCAACAGCCGAGCTCAAAGTGAAAGGTTAGACACTTGGTTTAACCAAGATTTGCAAAATAGACACTCCAAAAGAAATCTAATCTGTATTTAATAATTCCAATTAAATCGTTTTTGATAATGATGCATGATAAAATTCCTACAAAAACTGCAAAAGTGCTTTGAAAAACTTTAAAAGGTGTATTTTGCTCAATTTATGTTTACTACAGATGAAATGCAATGTTTGTTGCAGTTTTGTGCACTTATGTTTTTTTCATATCACCCCACAGAACGTCCCATTGAAGTCCTGGAGCCTCTCAAAGATGTGTCAGCCAAGGAAAAGACTTCCACCACACTATGCTGCAAGTTCTCTGCCTCACCAAAAGAAGTACGGTGGTTTAAGGGTCAAACTGCTTTGGAGGCTTCTAGCAAATACAGCATGAAGCAAAAGGATGCTAATGTGCAGCTGATCATACAAACTTTGAGGGCAGAGGACTCTGGAGAGTATCGCTGTCAGGTCGGGGTCTGTGAGAGCAAAGCCATTCTCAAAGTAGAAGGTAAAGTCTCAAAGAAGGCATTCAAAACATGTTGCATTCCCTTTATACGTCCACCTCGTTAGGGTTAGGGCTGCTTGTGAGAGATTTGCTTTGACTATGTCAAGCACTCATTATAAAGGTGCTGTTGGTAAAATAAATGCCATTCTGATCCCGCTTTCTGATGTTTATTTTTGTGACATAGTGCGTAAAATCCAGATCACCAAACATCTGACAGACGTGGAGGTGGATGAAGATGGTGATGCTGTGTTCACCTGTGAGGTTAACTATGCTGATGAAGAGGTCCAGTGGACACTCAATGACAAGCCACTCTTCAGCAATGAGGTCAATGCCATCACCCATGTGGATAAGACCCATACGCTCACCCTCAAGAACCTAGCACCTGAGGATGGTGGGAAGGTGTCATTCAGCATCAGGGATTTGAAAGAAACAGTCTGCCTAAAGGTCAAAGGTGGGGTTGTATGATGATGTCTAAATAAAGCAGATTTACAGAAATGCTTTGAATGTGAAGGATTAAGGTTTTGGCTTAATGCACTTTTTAATTTATTGACATCCAGAGAAAAAAGCCATCTTCCTGAAGTTGTTGGATGATGTAGTTGCAGAGGAGAAGGGTACAGTTACCCTTAAATGTGAAGCCTCAAAGCCCAGAGTGGCCCCTGTGTGGCGCAAAGATGGTACAGTCCTGTCAGCAGGCAAAAAGTATGAACTCCTCCATGATGGTAAGACCTTGGGACTTACTATCCATGATGTCACGCAAGCTGACGCCGGGGAGTACAGCTGTGATCTTGGCACAGACCTCTCCAAGTCCAAGGTCACTGTTAGAGGTATGACAACAAACTTATGTAGTAATGTTGTGCTACAATGACAGTGTGGTGTCTTTTTGTTGTAGTTCTATCCTTTATGTTTTTATGAAAACAGATGAAGTTGCTAGTGTTTTTCAATAATGTCTTTGCTGTTGACCCCAGATATCCACATCGGGATCACCAAGCGTTTTAAGTCGGTGGAGGCCAAAGCAGGTGAAAACTGCACATTCGAGTGTATCTTGTCCCGAGAAAGTTCAGAGAAGTGCACCTGGAGCCTAAAAGGCCAACCTGTCACTGATGGAGGCCGTTTCCAGATAAGCAGCAAAGGGCGCAAGTATACCTTAACAATCAAAGCTGTCTCAGCTTCTGATTCTGGTGAGGTGGTCTTCACTCTCAAGGATCTGAGCTCAAAGGCAACACTTACGGTTGAGGGTAAGCGGTGTATGCAATGAAAACAAGATCAATGAATTGAATTATAGCTTTTACACATATACAGTTTTGCTTAATCAAGGTGTATCTTATTTTTGGGAGCTAGGTGAAGCTCCTACCATATCTAAAGAGCTTCAGGGTGTCAGTGCCAGAATTGGTGAAGATGCCACATTCTCCTGTGAGCTTTCTCAATCTGGACTGGAAGTGAAGTGGTCAAAGGATGGCAAGTCTATCAGAAAAAGCCAGAAATATGAAATCAGTCAGGAGCAGACGCTTGTAAAGCTGGTAATCCGCAATGTCACTGAAAAAGACTCTGGAGAATACAGCTGTGAGGTCACCGGTGGTCCAACCTCCAAGGCCAAACTGGAGATCAAAGGCAAGGTTTTTAAATCTTACGGTTTTAGATTCTGTCATCCTTTCTTTAAACACACAACAGGGGAAATCCCACAACCCTAAAGAGGAGATATATTTAATTTAGTATTTCATCCCCTCTTTAGAACTGGCAAACAAATTCATTCGTGAGCTGAAGGATGCCACTGCAGAAGAGAAGAGTGCTGTCTCCTTTGATTGTGAGACAGCCCAACCTGCCTCTAAAGTCACCTGGCTGAAAGGAGCAAAGGAGATCAGGGCTGGAGGAAGGTATGAGGTTACACAAAAGGGAACTGTCCTCATCCTCAAAGTGAAGGATCTGGAGAAAAGTGACAGCGAGGTGTACACCTGTGACATTGGCTCTGCGAAGTGTACAGCTAAATTGACAGTGAAAGGTAAGAAACTGGCTTTCCACTTAACACAGAATTCAGAAATCTCTCCTTCCTTCTGTTTTTAGCAATGTATTATCTTATTTAGAAAAGAATAAGTTGAAGCCAGAGAATCGTATATTCTTAGATGGATACACTGTGGTGTTTTTAATGTTTAAAGCTTTGATGTAGTGTTTTTTTAATGTCTCTGTGGTCTTTGAAAATGTTTCTGGTAAGTACAGTTTTTAATTTGATTCGATTTGATGTGTTGTATTTCTGCATTTGACATTTCACTTTTGGTTCCTGTGTGGTGATGCTACTGCCAGGCATTTCGCTGATAGTCTCATGCATTGCTGTTTTAGCAGATGATCACCTGAGTTCAGAGAATTGGTACTTCTATATTGTACTTTTACAATTATGTTGGTACTCTACATGTCATTTAGATTTCTAGCAACTCAGTTTGGTGAAGATGTGGTTAAATAGTCTTTTATTTGCAGAAATGCTGGAATAGTTCAACAACTGAAATGATGGAACATTTAATTCATTAATTTGGGTCCACACTTGTACTGTGGAGTCTACATATGGTAATAATGTACCTTTAGAATGATTATTTTCTGGAGTAATCTGGAATATAATTTAGGTTTTAGTGGACATATCAATTCGTTTTTATAAAGAAGCTGTTGTGTGATTTCCAGGTGATACCTTTCAGCAGTCTGTCAAATTGTCAAATTTTAGAAATGGCACTTGCACTTTTGTGTTTTGTCTTGGTTTATGCGGTTCAGTCTTGACTGAGGTTTGTGAGGTTCAGTCTGGACTTTGTATGTATATGTATTCATGTAGTCCTTGTGCAATGGATGAGTTGGAATTGTTTCTGTGTTTGTTTAAATATTTCTGTGATTATAGAAAATTTTGGTGACCAATAATGATTTAAAGGTATTATACATTACAAGCCTAATTACATTATGATGCAAAATAACAGACATTGGCTTATCCTAGATTCCATGCCATACCTTCATCATCTCATCCTAGTGGTCTTCTATCCTGTCTTTTGGATGCTAAAAATATGAAGAAGAAATTTAATTTTATGATGCTTGTTCATTCTCCAGTGGTACCAGCTAGGTTTAAGGGGCAGATGAAGAACCAGCAGGTTACAGAAGGTGGGAAAGTCTTACTTTCCTGTGAGCTCTCAAAACCTGGCTGCCAAGTGCTATGGAAAAAGGGAACGGAAAGTCTGAAACATGGGGGAAGATATCAGATAACGCAGAGGGACACCATGTGTGAGCTACAGATTTCAGACTTAGTGCCTGAGGACAGTGGAGAATATTCCTGTGAATGTGGAAATGAAAAAACAACAGCAAATGTTGTTGTCAATGGTATGGATAAAAGCTTATTAATTTACATGCATCCATTCATTGATTTAGGCTATATTTTTTTTAAAAACTGTACAAATTTTTACTAATTTTTATACACCTTACTTTATACACAATTGCTCTTCAGCATTACCGGTGGTCTTCAGACATGAGCTACAAAGCCAAGAGTGTGATGAAGGAGACAGCGTTACTCTTCACTGTGAACTCTCAAAACCTGGAGTTCCAGTTGTTTGGAAGAAAGGAACGCAGGCGCTCCATTCTGGCGAAAAGTACCTCATCAAACAAGATGGGGCTACTGTTGAGTTGAAAATCGCTGACTTCAGAAATGAAGATGCTGGACAATATACATGTTTGTGTGGGGACAAAAAGACTACAACAAACATTAAGATCAAGGGTATGAAATTCATTTGGTCTGACTTCTTTTTTCATGTTCACTCTTTACTACAGAAGTCCTAAGTGGCCATGGATGATTATTATTTTAATTTTTTCTCGTGATCAAAACTTAATTTTCTTGTGATCTCGACAAAAGTAGTTTTCTCATTATCATGACTTAATATTTTCTTGTGATCTTGACATAAAGAAAGTTGTTTTCTTGTGATCACGACTTAATATTTTCTCGTGATCACAACATAACAAAAGTTGTTCTCTAAGTTACACAACTGCCACAAGCCGACAACAGGTAGCAGTATAGAACTAAATATAACTGGTGGGGTGTTGTATACAGTATATCTACAGTACTTTGTATGCGTTTTGGGACAGAGTGGACCTTCTTCGTGATCGCTATAATTTGTGCAGTATTGTTCATAACTGACATTTAATTAACTTGATGTTCACTGTTTGTGTGATTTTTGTCAGTGTTCTGTCTTATGTCTCATGTTTTCTTTGGGAGGTTTTTGAATGTTTCTTCATGTTGTAATGTTGCATTTTGTGCAAAGTGCATTACACTAACAACCTGTTTAAACATCAATTGCTTCTTAGCATTGATCTTCAAACAAGAGCTACAAAACCAGGAGTGTCAAGAAGCAGACAGTGTAACTCTTCGGTGTGAGCTCTCCAAACCAGGAGTGCCAGTGGTTTGGAGGAAAGGAACGCAAGTGATCCATTCTGGAGAGAAATATCATATCAAGCAAGTTGGTTCTGTTTTTGAGCTGAAGATCACTGATGTCAAACCTGAAGATGCTGGAGTCTATAGTTGTGATTGTGGGTTTAACAAGACCTCATCTACCATTACCGTCAATGGTAGGAATGACATCTTTTTTTATTTGTGATTAAATGTAGGGTATTACATTCAACACCATCCTCTACTGTGCCCTGAAGTTATTGTCGATCAGGGTTTTTTCTTATTACACTAATGGCTTTGTTTTAGAAAAAAATTGGTGGGCTTAATGACTTTAAAACTAGAAAACTAGACTAGAAGACTGGAAAGACTTCTGTTCAATCCAGTTCTTGGATGTTGAGTCGTTTGTGTAACATGGTTCCAACATCTTTTCACGGTTCCTCAGCACTTCCAGTGGTCTTCATACATGAGCTGCAAAACTTGGAGTGTGATGAAGGAGGCAGTGCTACTCTGTCCTGTGAGCTTTCCAAACCTGGTGTCCCTGTGCAGTGGAAAAAAGGAAGCCATGTTATCCAATCTGAAGGAAAGTACGTCATCAGGCAGTTTGCCTCAAAGGTGGAGCTGAAGATCACAGATCTCAAACCTGAAGATGAAGGACACTACACATGTGTATGTGGAGACAAGGCAACCACAGCCAATATGAAGATCAAGGGTATGAATTATTCTTATTATTTCTGGGATTTTTTTAACCATTAATTACTCCCCCCACCCAAGCTGCACTATTCTAACAAACAACTGATTTAAAAAAAACAGTTACACAATTTAATATCATTGCTTGATTCGTGTTGATGAATATTGTTGTATATGTTGTTAGTTGTTTTATTTGTTATGTTAAGATTCCCCTTATATGCTACAGTAATGAACAAAATCTTATTGTTCGTTTCAGGTGTATAGCACAAAATTACACTCTTGCAGTTGACATTCCAAAACGAAAAAAACAATTCTGTATATGGTTAAATATAACTATTAGATAATTTGTTGTATCCTGCTGTGGCTCTGCCTGCTGTGCTGTAATGTCATAGTCTGTCAGACATCTGTTTTGCAACTGCCTTAAACTTTTCTTCATCGCTGTCTGTCGATTTCTTCCAGCTTGCAGCCTCTTCAGTTTAGTGTGGTTCATATGTGGAACACGGATAAGGGTTTAAGGCTTCAGCACTATAGTCTTACTTGAGTCGCAGTACACAGTAGAGTAACTCGACACATATTACAATACTTGACAAAGAACTTGTATATGTGTTCCAAGCTTTGGACACGTCTTCTTTGAGATTTCATTGTCTGTGATTCCATATGCAAAATGTTTTTTGTCACAGTTCTGAAGGCTCATGCACCCTCATACCAACCAGGACTTCAAAAGCAGACTACTGAGCAGGGGGCATCAGTTGATGGTACAGAGCGAATGTGCAGAATGACTGTCCGTGCTTTATTTTCTTGGTCAGCAGTTTGATTTCTTGTTGGCCATGCTATCTGTCAGTGAGAAATCAGTCAGGCTTTGATGGCTTTCACTTAGTCATCTCAACATGCATGAATGCTTCTGTAAAATACATTTTAATATAGGATGTCTGCTTGTTCTGCATATGCCTCTATTGTCCAACATGGCTGACACAGGCTTTGCTATTTGTGTTTTAAGATCCTTACAGTTTTGGCCAAGGGTTGCAGTTTACATGAATGTTTCTTTTATCACAGCTCTAAAGTTTCTCCGTCCTTATGCTGCCCTTGAATCAGACTTCCAGAAGCAGAAGAAAGAGAAACAGGCAGTGCTCAGTGGTATGAAACTGATGACTATTTCCTGCCTGTCATGCAGCACATACAGTATATGCGCTAATGGAAATGTGAAGCCCAGTCAAAATTTTCAGTAATGTATTCTTTTGAATGGAACAGCATGTGGTCACCTGTTCGCTTCTGCATTACGATAGTGGTTTTGTGCACTCTTTGTTGTTGTATGTCTTTATTTTGTTGATAAGTATTTAAACTTCTCGCCCATGCATCAAAAATCCTTTGGATATTCTCTTTAAAGGGTACATAACATACACAGTTTCACCTAATCTTATGTTAATCTTGAATACCTATAGAGTAGTACTGCATCCTTCATATCTTCAAAAAGTCTTTAGTTTTATCATATTTATAAAAGAAAAATACAGCTTTCCGATTCTCTCCGGAAAAAGCGGAGCTCCTGGAGGCGTGCCTTGGGCGGAGCTATAATAATGATGTTTCATGTTGTTTCCATTAACATATACTCACGTATGTGCTGATTTCCAAAAAAAGACAGAAATCTGATGCAGTTGAACTTACATGAATGGGGTCTTTTATCACTGGGACCGCTCCATGTTTTAATAGCAAACGATGTGCAAATCCAGCGTCGACCTAGGCTTTGTTTATAAAACATTCGCCACTGAAATGACGAGAACACACAAATGCACTTGCTACACTCCGTTGCTGCCCCGGAAAAACTGCATCCACTGACCACTGTTCGTGTAACACTGGGTTCTTTGGGAAGCTTAACACGGTAAACTTTCCCTCACTTCCAAAAACACACTTATTTAGAGACATTCTTGAACAAATCCTATGCAGCGCTGCCGAGGATTTCCCGATGAAACGCGTTGATGAGCGCAGTCTCGCTCTCCTCTGGTCGACGTGTGCGTGGGCGCGCTTTTCCGAGAGAAATGCTAATATAAGGAGTTCCACCATTGTCTACGTCATTAGATCCACGATCGGAAAAAAAAAACAGCCGAAACGTGTACAAACCCAGAAGTAAGATTTTTGGCACAGAAATTCTCCGTCATTCATCCAAATTATTTTTTAAATCTTTGGCCATGTTTAGCATGAGAATCCAACTCTTTAACACTGTGAACAACTCTGAATACATGAAACACGATTGTAGCCCCCCCTTTAAGCATTCCTTTTTTTTTTTCCTTTTTTTTTTTTACAATTTTCGGAACTGCTGCTCATACATTTATTGCCAGACAAACTTAAGCAAAATAGCGGTTCATTTTTTATGCATTAAAAAGTCTTTGCATAAGTATAAGTGAAGCACATGTTGATAATCTGATTTCATTTTATTTTAGTTTTACTTATATTCTTTCACTTGAAAATCAATGGCCATTGATCCATGTTCTCTTTCAACTTTATCTGCACCTCTGCTTGTTCTAGTGCCATACATGGTGAATATGTACTGTATATGGCAGACTCTAGTTGGAGTGTTTTCTGTTTCCCACATTGTACTTGCCGTGTCAGAGGTGAAGAGGGCAGGGGTGGATGATGGTTGTAGGGAAGAGATTAGTTTGCCTTACATGATATTCATCTGTTAGTGAACTTGGTTTAGTTAAGGAAGCTGGTTTGGGAACATTAGTTGTGTCCTCTTGCTTTGATATTTCTGCAATTTTTCGGTCAGGAGCTATTCACTCTGCTCCCACACATTTGTGTGCTATTCTGTAGTAGAGGTCTTTCATCATTCTTCATTTCAAACCTACCTTTTTTAGTTTGATTTGTATCTCTAAATTTACCACTTTGTAGTTTTTAGCAGTTTGAAATCCTCCAAAAATGTATTTAGTCTTCATTTATTCTGTCATACAGCTCATGGATGGAAACTGGTTCAGACATTGATTTTGTATCTTAAATATTTTCAACACATCATGTCACCAGTCTTGATGTTGATATTTTATTTTTGAAACATACCAACTGGATTGCTTTAAATGGCTATGTGAACCTGAGGAGTGTTTCTCTTTAGATGGTTTCACTGATGTTGATAACAAAGATTCTTATATTCTTATATAACAACATACATTGGGGCAGCTGTGGCCTAATGGTCAGAGATTTGGACTTGTAACCAGAAGGTCGCAGGTTCGAATCTCAATGCTGGCAGGAGTTGTAGGTGGGAGGGAGTGAATGAACAGCGCTCTCTTCCACCCTCAATACCCATGGCTGAAGTGCCCTTGAGCAAGGCACTGAACCCCCAGTTGCTGGATATAGCTGCCCACTGCTCCGGGTGTGTGTTCACGGTGTGTTCACTTCTCACTGCTGTGTGTGTGCACTTGGATGGGTTAAATGCAGACCATACACCAATTTCGAGTATGGGTTACCATACTTGACAAATGTCACGACTTTTTTTTTTACATTAGTAGTTTGATAGTGTATTCCTTAACTTTCCTGACTTAGGTTTAATATTTAGAAATGAATATTATAAAGCTTATATATTTTGCCTGTACACATTCTGTTATTAGAGAATACTGTACAAATTGACTTTGTATACTCAATAAGTGCCTGCCTCAACAGCTCACCCAATTCACTTTACGGAAGTACTGCTAAACCAAGCATGTGATGAAGGTGGCAGTGTTACTCTGCGATGTGAACTCTCAAAACCTGGAGTTCCTGTGGTTTGGAGGAAAGGAACACAGGTGATCCATTCTGGAGGAAAGTACCTCATCAAACAATTTGGGGCTACGGTTGAGTTGAAGATCATTGATGTTAAACCTGAAGATGCTGGAGACTATGCTTGTGATTGTGGAGACAACATCACCACTGCTAACATCAAAGTCAATGGTAGGACTGAGCTTTTATTTGAACCCTCAAAGGCCTAACAATGACAAATTAATCTCACAAGATCCTGTTCCTGGTTCAACAACTTTGCCTGACTCCTCAGAATTACCAGTGGTCTTCAAGCGTGAGCTGCAGAACCAACAGCTTCAAGAGGGGGACAGTGTCACTTTGCACTGTGAACTCTCAAAACCTGGAGTTCCTGTAGTTTGGAGGAAAGGAACACAGGTGATCAGTTCTGGAGGAAAGTACATCATCAAGCAAATTAGCTCTACTGTTGAGCTGAAGATCACTGATGTCAAACCTGAAGATGCTGGAGATTATGTTTGTGATTGTGGAGACAACATAACAACTGCCAATGTCAAGGTTAATGGTAGGAGAAGACCAACTTTTTTTAATGAATTTTTCCATCATTGTAATCCATCTTTGAAATGCATTGTCACATGCATTTCTTGGTTGTAGAGTGCAAATGATTCCCCAATTTAATATGAAGTTAAGGCCAAAAAAAAAAAGGATTTAACTGTAACCACTGTTCTTTGTTTGTTTGTTTTTTGGACCATTGCATTTGTATTGTATTGATCTTATTTCTCTGGAAAATGTTTATATGTATGTATAGAACTAAATCTCTGGCATCTCATACCACTTATGAATTGGCAGCTCTTCCAGCCACCTTCACACAAGAGCTGAAAAACCAGACGGCTATTGAAGGAGAAAGCATCATTTTCCAGTGTGAGCTCTCCAAACCTGGAGTTCCTGTAGTTTGGAGGAAAGGGACTCAGGTGATCCATTCTGGAGGGAAGTACCTCATCAAACAAGTTGGCTCTAATGTTGAGCTGAAGATCACTGATGTCAAACCTGAAGACGCTGGAGATTATATTTGTGATTGTGGAGACAACATCTGCACTGCTTACATCAAAGTCAATGGTAGGACTCATCTTTTATTTGAGCCGTCTTCAACAATGAAGAAACTTTCTGTTTTCTGATTTAAACAGCTGTCCATTAATAATGTCTTCATTTAATGTAGGGTAGTGTATAGTGCTGTGTATTTGGCTATTCTAATGTACTAAGTTGTTTGTGTAGTTTATAGCTTTCCCATTTACATCATGGTGGTTGTTTTGGTTAAACATCTTAGATGGTGGTCAAAATATAAGTTATACCAGGGTAAAATAAATTTTTACATCTACCAGTGGAAAGAATATTTCTGATCCAAAGTGTAAACTTAATCTCACAAGATCATGTTCCTGGTTCAACAACTTTGCCTGATTCCTCAGCATTACCAGTGGTATTCAAACATGAGCTACAGAACCAAGAGATTCAGGAAGGGGACAGTGTTACTTGGCGATGTGAACTCTCAAAACCTGAAGTTCCTGTGGTTTGGAGGAAAGGAACACAGGTGATCAGTTCTGGAGGAAAGTACCTCATCAGGCAAGCTGGCTCTACTGTTGAGCTGAAGATCACTGGTGTCAAACCTGAAGATGCTGGAGACTATGCTTGTGATTGCGGAGACAGCATTACAACAGCCAATGTCAAGGTTAATGGTAGGAGAAGACCAACTGTTTCATGAATTTTTACATCATTCTAATCCATCTTTGAAATGCATTGTCACATGCATTTTTTGGTTGCAAAGTGTGAATGATTCCCCAATTTAATAGGAAGTTATAGCCAAAAAAAGGGTTTAATTGTAACCATTGTTTGGACCATTGCATTTGTATTGTATTGATCATACTTCTCCGGAAAATATTTATTTATCTCATCTGTATGTATAGAACTAAATCTCTTGCATTTCATACCACTCTTTGAATTGGCAGCTCTTCCAGCCACCTTCACACAAGAGCTGAAAAACCAGACAGCTACTGAAGGAGAAGGCATCATTTTCCATTGTGAGCTCTCCAAACCTGGAGTTCCTGTGGTTTGGAGGAAAGGGACTCAGGTGATCCATTCTGGAGGAAAGTACCTCATCAAACAAGTTGGCTCTACTGTTGAGCTGAAGATCACTGATGCCAAACCTGAAGATGCTGGAGAGTATGCTTGTGATTGCGGAGACAGCATTACAACAGCCAATGTCAAGGTTAATGGTAGGAGAAGACCAACTGTTTCATGAATTTTTACATCATTCTAATCCATCTTTGAAATGCATTGTCACATGCTCTTCTTGGTTGCAAAGTGTGAATGATTCCCCAATTTAATAGGAAGTTAAGGCCAAAAAAAGGATTTACTTGTAACCATTGTTTGGACCATTGCATTTGTATTGTATTGATCATACTTCTCTGGAAAATATTTATTTACCTCATCTGTATAGAACTAAATCTCTGGCATCTCATACCACTCTTTGAATTGGCAGCTCTTCCAGCCACCTTCACACAAGAGCTGAAAAACCAGACAGCTACTGAAGGAGAAGGCATCATTTTCCATTGTGAGCTCTCCAAACCTGGAGTTCCTGTGATTTGGAGGAAAGGGACTCAGGTGATCCATTCTGGAGGAAAGTACCTCATCAAACAAGTTGGCTCTACTGTTGAGCTGAAGATCACTGATGTCAAACCTGAAGATGCTGGAGACTATGCTTGTGATTGCGGAGACAGCATTACAACAGCCAATGTCAAGGTTAATGGTAGGAGAAGACCAACTGCTTCATGAATTTTTCCACCATTCTAATCCATCTTTGAACTGCATTGTCACACCCCTGTTTTTGTGAATTATGAATGCTTCCACAGCTTATTATGAAGATGAAGACAAAGCTAAAGAAAGAAATTTAAATGTATGCTGTTGGTGTACTGTAATGTTTGTTTGAACTGCTGCCTTAGGGTTTTACTTGTCTGGAAACTCTTTTTATACCTCTTCAGAATTAATCTCTTGCATCTTATACCACTCTTTGCATTGGCAGCACTTCCAGCCATCTTCACACAAGCACTGAAGAACCAGACAGCTGTTGAGGGAGAGACAATCAGCTTCCAGTGTGAGCTCTCCAAAGCAGACATTCTAGTTGAGTGGCGCAGGGGTGAAATTGGCCTATGCCCCTGTGCTAAATATGAATTCAAGCAAGATGGCCACTGTGCCCAACTGTTCATACATGACCTTGAACCTGAGGACTCTGGTGACTATATCTGTGACACTGGAGAGCGCCAAAGCATTGCAAATCTGGAAGTTAAGGGTAGGCTTGGATTGAACCGTCTTTATCTCCTGTATCATTTGAAGCCGTTTCTTCATGATGACCTTGAAACACTTGTTTACTCAACTTTTGCAGCACTGCCAGTTCTTTTCAAATCACCTCTGAAAAATTTGGAAAGTAAAGCTGGGAAAAATGCAGTTTTTCGATGTGAACTTGACAAAGCTGGAGCCAAAGTCATCTGGAGGAAAGACAAGAGTGTAATAGAAGCAAGCAAAAAATATCAGCTGAAGCAAGATGGGGCTGTTGCTGAGCTTATCATTTACAAGCTGCAAGGAGGAGACGCTGGAGAGTACGGCTGTGAAACAGAACATGATCGGACATCTGCCAAACTTGTAGTGAAGGGTATGAATCACCTGTAAAAGTCTTCATCCCTCCTAACTTTACCTGATCATCCTCTTTTGATGCTCACACATCTACTCCATACCATCCTAAGTACTATGCTATCCATCCTTTCTTATATGCTTGTACCACATTCTCTGTGCACGTGGTTTTGCACATTAAATTTCATTAAACCTTGCACAACCTTTCTCCAATGCACTCCCATTTCATTTTGCTAGATTAAGTATAGGAGTTTTTATGCAATTAACATAAAATTATACACTTTTCCCTTAGCAGTTTAACTTTAATTTTTATAGAAAGGATAGCTATTTTTGTCATGACCTGCTGTAAATTTAGTTGAAAAGACTTATAAAATGAGACCTGATTTTGCTTTCAGAACCTGAAATCATAATCTTAACTGGCTTGAAGAGCTGCATTGTCAATGAAGGCGAGGACGTTCATTTCGAATGCCTTGTCTCTCATGACAATGCACTCATTGTTCAGTGGACGCTGCAAGACGTTCCACTACAGAACAATGAGATGAATGAAATCCGAATGGAAGGCAAAAGGCACACACTTACACTAAGAAGTGTCACCCAGAAAGACTCGGGCACGGTGTCCTTCCATGTTGGTGCACACACTTCTTTTGCTTGTCTTACAGTTAAAGGTAAAACTAAAGAATTATTTGGATTTTCTAAATAGTAGTTTTATTTCACACCTTCTTTTATTGCACAAGTGGGTTTCGAACACATGTACAGTCGTGGCCAAAAGTTTTGAGAATTACATAAATATTAGTTTTCAAAAAGTTTGCTGCTAAACTGCTTTTAGATCTTTGTTTCAGTTGTTTCTGTGATGTACTGAAATATAATTACAAGCACTTCATACGTTTCAAAGGCTTTTATCGACAATTACATGACATTTATGCAAAGAGTCAGTATTTGCAGTGTTGGCCCTTCTTTTTCAGGACCTCTGCAATTCGACTGGGCATGCTCTCAATCAACTTCTGGGCCAAATCCTGACTAAAAGCAAACCATTCTTTCATAACTTCTTGGAGTTTGTCAGAATTAGTGGGTTTTTGTTTGTCCACACGCCTCTTGAGGATTGACCACAAGTTCTCAATGGGATTAAGATCTGGGGAGTTTCCAGGCCATGGACCCAAAATTTCAACATTCTGGTCCCCGAGCCACTTAGTTATGACTTTTGCCTTATGGCACGGTGCTCCATCGTGCTGGAAAATGCATTGTTCTTCACCAAACTGTTGTTGGATTGTTGGAAGAAGTTGCTGTTGGAGGGTGTTTTGGTACCATTCTTTATTCATGGCTGTGTTTTTAGGCAGAATTGTGAGTGAGCCCACTCCCTTGGATGAGAAGCAACCCCACACATGAATGGTGTCAGGATGCTTTACTGTTGGCATGACACAGGACTGATGGTAGCGCTCACCTTTTCTTCTCTGGACAAGCCTTTTTTCCAGATGCCCCAAACAATCGGAAAGGGGCTTCATCGGAGAATATGACTTTGCCCCAGTCCTCAGCAGTCCATTCACTATACTTTCTGCAGAAGATCAATCTGTCCCTGATGGTTTTTTTTGGAGAGAAGTGGCTTCTTTGCTGCCCTTCTTGACACCAGGCCATCTTCCAAAAGTCTTTGCCTCACTGTGCGTGCAGATGCGCTCACACCTGCCTGCTGCCATTCCTGAGTAAGCTCTGCACTGGTGGCACTCCGATCCCGCAGCTGAATCCTCTTTAGGAGACGATCCTGGCGCTTGCTGGACTTTCTTGGATGCCCTGAATCCTTCTTTACAAGAATTGAACCTCTTTCCTTGAAGTTCTTGATGAACCTATAAATTGTTGATTTAGGTGCAATCTTAGTAGCCACAATATCCTTGCCTGTGAAGCCATTTTTATGCAACGCAATAATGGTTGCACGCGTTTCTTTGCAGGTCACCATGGTTAACAATGGAAGAACAATGATTTCAAGCATCACCCTCCTTTTAACATGTCAAGTCTGCCATTCTAACCCAATCAGCCTGACATAATGATCTCCAGCCTTGTGCTCGTCAACATTCTCACCTGAGTTAACAAGATGATTACTGAAATGATCTCAGCAGGTCCTTTAATGACAGCAATGAAATGCAGTGGAAAGGTTTTTTTGGGATTAGTGTAATTTTCATGGCAAAGAAGGACTATGCAATTCATCTGATCACTCTTCATAACATTCTGGAGTATATGCAAATTGCTATTATAAAAACTTAAGCAGCAACTTTTCCAATTTCCAATATTTATGTAATTCTCAAAACTTTTGGCCACGACTGTACTGTTAGTGCATGTGTTTAGTGTCTGTGTGTGTGACCATCCTATATCCACGTAAATATATTCAATGCATTCCATGTATGAAATATAGCTTGCATTTATTATTCTTTGATGCATGCTTTAACGCATCATATTGCAAAAAAAAGTATTTTGACCAGCCACATTATCTACACTACAATGAAAGCACAACATTTTATGCATGTATGTGATCTGTTCAATCTTCACTTGTCAAATATTTGTCTTATCTTGACCATTGCTTGGTAGTATAATGAGTTTCATTTGTTTGAATATTACATTTAGAAGGTTAACTATTCTTCATTCCTTTTTCCTTATCATTGATTAATTTTATCTATAGTAGAAGTGCTTCAAAAAGTTTCATAGTTTCTGATTCAAGCATTCCAAGGTTAGGCTTATCTTGTCCCTGGCTGCATTTAGAAACTACGAAGAAAATTTATTACCATCTCATGATCTTCTTACATGCAGGTTTGGGGTGTTGCACATATCTCAGAATGTGTTCTGTGTATCACTGTTTCCCACCAGCAATCCCTGTGCTATCATTTGTGAAGGAGTTAACAAGCCAGGAAGTCACAGAGGGAGGCAGTGCTTCATTATGTTGTGAAACTTCAATCCCTGATGCCAATGTGACCTGGAAGAAGGGCACTCAGGTCCTACCTGATGGAAAGAAGTATTCCATAAAGAAGGATGGCACATTCCAAACCTTGGAAATCCATAAGCTATCAGTGGACGATGGTGGCGAGTATATATGTGAAGCAGGAGACAAACGAACCAAAGCTACATTGACCGTCAAAGGTAATTCTTGATTCTTCTATAAAGATGGACTCCATTTTACACTGTTCCCCTGCAGAAGCAAGAGTACTTATTAGTATTAGCATTTAAATTATGAATACATTGATTAGCTTTTACTTTTTATATTGTCACTAAGGCATGATCCAAGTAGTATGTAAAGCAAACATCAGTGAACTAAGATAGCATGATGCTCTCCTCCATTCTGGGATTTAACTGTAATGTCACAACAAAATCCCAAGTTTTTAATGATAAACTACACTGTTTGTAGGATTAATACATCCTCTTACATTCTAAGTCACTTTTAGTAGATAGTCAGTAGTGGGATATTTACCTCTTTTGACTTTTCGGAAGATCCTCAATAGTCCCTTTTCATCACGTTCCTTCCATCCATTCCCAGAATGTGTAAAAATCACAAGAGAATTAAAGGATGTGACTGTGATAGCGGGAGAGGATGCTATCTTCCAGTGTGAGGTTTCCCATACAGGGGTTACGAATGTCGAGTGGTGGCTCGGCTCCAACCACCTTCAAAACAATGACTTGAATCAAATCAGCTGCCGAGGGAGGGAACACAGCCTAGTGCTGAAAATGGTCACACCCGATGATTCAGGTGATGTAGCCTTTGTGGTTGGCCCTGAGAAGAGCATCGCCTACTTGTTGGTGCAGGAGAAACCCAAAGGTAAAAGACACATTATGGCTAACAACGCTCATTGTTGGCAAGCAATCTTCTGTCTGTCATTAGGTAGTAGCTGCACTCATTTTGTGCAATCATAACAAAAGGCTTCTAGGTGCTTTTCCATTTGCTTTGGCCATTCTATAGCTACACTCCAAAATTTGGGGGAAGAGATTTCATAAAGTTTTCATAAATTTTTGGTTCAGACATAATCTTTTCTCTAATACCTGCCCTTAATTGTTAAAACATGAGTTTCTCAATCAGTAAAGCTCTTTAATGTACCACAGTATATGTGGCTTCAAGTGTCTAAGTTTCAGTCTTCAGGCAGACATCATGATGTGACAGCACTTGGGTTTGGGTTTCTCCTGTCCATAGTCGTATTCTTAGAGAAGCCTCTGGACTTAACTGCCAAAGAGGGTCAAACAGTCACACTGTCCTGCATGACTTCTGACCCTGAGGCCTCTGTTGCCTGGTACAAAGATGAAGCGATGATAAAGGCAGGTGGACGCTATCTGCTCTACAAGGATAGAGCCGTCCATCAGCTCCGCATCCTTAGGGTGGAGGAAGGAGATGCAGGGCTGTATACATGCAAAACCAAAGATGCAGAAAGCTGCGCCACCCTTACTGTTAAAGGTAAATGGGTTAGTAGGCCTGTGACTTTTTTGTTTTAATTTTATCAACATGCCTGAAGAAAAGTGAACGCATATGGGTTTCAGGAAGACCCATTTTGATTTTCTTTTCTTTGTAACTGCCTCTCTTGTGGAACAAAGAAGATTTTGATACCCTCACAGGTATCAGCAGACGTTTAAAATCTCACATTTACATTCTTTTAACTTCTTCTCTTAACCTTCATCAGGTCAACCTGCATACTTCCGGAAGGAGTTAGAGAACCAGAATGCAATAGAGGGAGATAGTATTACCTTGCTCTGTGAACTCTCTAAGCCAGTTAAAAGTATAGAATGGAGAAAGGGTGGAGTGGTTCTCCAACCCAGTAAGAAATTTGAGATGAAACAGGAAGGATGTGTGCTGGAGCTCCTTGTCCATAATCTGGAACCAGAGGACAATGGCTACTACACTTGTGATGCTGGAAACCAGTTAACCACAGCATCAGTCACTGTGCAAGGTATTAAATAACACTCTTAAATCATTTGCAATCTGTATTTTAGTTATAAAAACATCTGTTGTCGAGCAAACAGATAGAATTTTCTCAAACCGGTTGGAGGTGATTTAAAATTTGTAGCTTTTTGAATTATGTCATTATGTCCTCATAAGTTTTACATTATGTTTTTGAAGCATCCTCAATATATGAGTATTTTTAGACACTGGTGATCTAAGGGATTCTGTGTCTGGTCTCTGCAGAGGCTGAGGTTCTCATAGTATCGGGTATAAAGAATACAGATGTGTTTGTGGGCGAACAGGCAACTTTCTCCTGCCAGCTCTCTCGCCGTGCCAAAGGCAGAGTTCAGTGGTGGTTAGACAGCACTCGTTTGGAGAACAGTACCTTCAGTGAAATAAGTGTGGGTGAAGACCATGTCCACACTCTCACTCTAAGGAACCTTTCTCCCAATGATTCGGGTACAGTCCTGTTCAAAACAGGTGCCCTGATGTCCTCTGCCAAGCTGTTAGTGAAAGGTACCAAATGCAGGGGTGCTTGGCAGTACTTGGCAGCACAGAGATCTAAAATCTTAAAATTATGAATAGCACTGGACTAGTGTTGTGTCCATGAATTTTCTAAATCTAAAAGTCAGTTATTAATTCTGTAAAGCATTTGGGTTGCCTTGAGTTTTTATTTTTTTGCAACAGTAATAGTTAGGCCATAGATCTAGAATTGTGTCTTAATCTGTCCTTGAAGTAGCTACTGTTTGTGTTCTTTAATACATGCTGTAGATTTATAGACTCACATTACTGAATTACTTATCCATATCAATTATATTCTTAATCCAAAGTGTTTTTGCACAGACTACCCTGGAGAATCCTTTGGTTAAGTGGGTTACCCATGCCTAGAATTTAGTCTTTTTGTTAGACAAAAGTATACAGTAAGATGGGTTGACAAAAATAAATAAATACATTTTTAATGAAAATTCATGGATGCATGTAGTCCATGTGCCATGTATTTCTAACCTAAAACAGTAGATTTGGCTGCAATATCACGCCTTGCTAATTACTTACAAAGTTGGCATACTAATTATTAAATTAATAAACTGATTTTGGGCTTGTATACCAGGGCACAAAGATTTTTCTACTGCCACTTTTCTCAAAGAAAACTCCCAAATAATTAATTCAAATTATTTAAATTCAAAAACATAAGCTTATTCTTCACAAATAAGTGTCTTTGGAGGTCAATATATTGTTTTGTTTTTTTGTTTGTTTGTTTTTTTGCATATTATTGGACACGCAGCCTATCACTATCCCAGCATATATTTTACAATTCAGTTTGTTAATCTGTCTGAGGTAGAAATGTATATGTAAAACTGAAGCCCTAGTATATGCACTAAAGCATCTGAATGAAATTATGCAAGCAACCTTTTGCCCCAAAATTCTAAGAGCAAACAATAATTGTCTTGCATGTACTCTAAATCAGATAATTGTACACTCATCAGTCTTCACTGTTTGTTTGTGCTGCATTTACTTTTTTTATAAATTGGCCTTAGTTTGCAACTAGGCATGTGCTGGTTGTAAATGACCATCACCTTGGTCAGTTTGGAGTTGAGAAGCAAAAGATTTTACACTTACATGTACACTTCAGTACTTTTAAGTGAAAGAAAAAGAAACAGCTACAGCTACATCACTGACTTAGATTGTGAGGTTTTAAAGGCTGCCGTTTTAAACTGAATAAAGCACTAGGCTTGTATTTTAGTTTTAAATTACATTAAATACCACCCAAAACATAAAACAGGCTTGAGGTGAAGAACTCTACTTCAAAGTGCACTGGGGTCTTATTATACTTATCCCAACCACCAACCCTCTATAGATCCTAATGTGGAGGTGGTCAGTGCCATGGAGGACCAACATGTAGCAGAAAACCAGTCTGCAGAGTTCATCTGTCAGTACTCCCGCCCAGTCAAAGCCATATAGAAGCGAAACAGTATACCTGTGCAAGCAGACGGTTGCAGGGTGATAGTTGAACAGCACTGGACTGTTGCGCGGTTGTACATTAGCTGTGTGGAGCCCCAGGATGGGGGGATGTACTCATGTGAGGCAGAAGGAACCTCTGTTGTGGCACATCTCAGGGTGCAAGGTGAGCACACCTGTAGACAAAGAGAATCTCTGTGTCATTCATACACAAAGACTCAGTATAATACTTGCAAAGAATTTGAGAAATATAAAGTTATAGGTTGCACAAGTAAGGGCTTACCACAAAGAGTTTTTCTAGGATACTGGGATTTCTTTCTTTTTTTATTTTTAATTTTTTTTTTTTTACTTGAGCCAAAAATTACTGTTTTTAGCAACATCATCATCATCTGGCTGGCTATGCATCATGTGGCTATGCATCATAATCATCATGTGCTTTTTATCACAGCTACCTTTGTTTCTTATGCTTCTCAATGCTGGATGCTATATGCTAGTGAAATGTTGGAATAATTGTTAATTGAGTGTGATTGTGTTGGAATCAGTTACTGTTTTAAGTTTAAGAATTGTTTTGTATTCAAGGTCAGTGAAAGTCATTGCGTACTACAGCGACTTGGCGTGTATAAAGCCAGTGTTTTTTCAGGCATTATCTCTCTCTTGCAGCTAAACCAATTGACATTCTCCAAGAGCTGAGTAATGTGGAGACCATTAATGGCGGGGAAGCACTTTTTGAATGCTCCTTGTCTCGTCCGGAAACCAAAGACTGCCGGTGGTTAATCGATGGCAAGCCTGTAAAGGAGTCTGCAAAAGTGGAGATTGTTTCCTTTGAGAGTGGCAGACGCCATCTTCTGCTTTTAAAGGACTTGCATCCTTGTGAAAACAAAAGGGTTACATTCCAAGCTGGCACTTCATCAACTACTGCTCTTCTGTCTGTCAAAGGTACGTCATTTCTGTTGTATTAGCATTAAATTTAGATCACTTTATCAAAGAAAAATTACAGCTCTAGTTTTATAGGTCATGACTATCTTTTGAATAAAGATGCAGTTCATTTTCTACTTTAAATGGTATAGCTTTATTTATTTACTATTTTGTTATAGTTTCATACTGCAGTTTTAGGATACATTAAATATAAAGCTAAATGCATAAATGTAAATGTATTCATGGATTTGTTCTGTACAGTTCGGCAACTGGAGGTGGTCAAGCCTTTGAAAGATAAGACCACCATTGCAGGAGAGCAAGTTGAGTTCACTTGTGTTTTGAATGAAGCTGTGCCTGAAAGTGAAGTGACTTGGTATGCAAATGGCGTTGAGCTTCAATGTAATGACCAATGGGCCATGAGAGCCAGTGGCTCTTCCTACAGCCTAATTTTGAAGAAAGCCCAGGCTCAGCACACACAGGAAATCACATGCAGCTCGGGATGCCTTATCAATAGCCAAACTCATCACAATATGTAAGTGTCCTCATTTGTGTCTCATTCATTATAATTTCTGCTATTGTGCTTATTGTCTAACGTTTTTTTTCCATTTTGTCTTGATATTTATAGCTGTGCCTGATCCCCCTGAAGACCCAGAGCTGGTTAGTAAAGGCCCAACTTTTGTCACCTTGTCTTGGTACACCCCTCAGTGATGGAGGAAGCCCAATCATTGGTTACCGTGTGGAAATGCGTCTAGTGGACAGTGTCCTCTGGCTGCCCTGCCACACAGAACCAGTGTGCAACACTGAATTTCTGGTTGAAAACCTCATACCAGGGGCAGGTTACAGGTTCAGAGTGGCGGCCATTAACCGCGCTGGTATTGGAGAGCCTGTCCAGCTGCCTCAAACCGTGACACTTGGTAAGTGGATACTTGCAGAAATAACTAACTTATTGAAAGCAACCTTATAGAGTACATTGTGAGTAAATTGTTTTTTCATCTAACCAAACTGCCTCCATGAGTCCATATAGAAAAGCCTTGCTATCAGCAGTCTGCCCTAGATCAGGGTTCCTCACTCCCGGTCCCGGAAAGCTAGTTTCTTGCAGAGTTAGTTTCAATCGTGCCTCAACAACACCTGGCTATAACTTAAAAGTAAGCCCAACAAACTTGATCACAGCTAGAACTAAACTCTAAAGGAAAGGACCAGGACCAGGAGTGAAGAACTCTGCCCTAAATGCTACCGTAGTAGTAGAACACTAAAAACTATACTCTAAACAAGTGTATTTTGTATTTGTTCTTGTTGAATTCTTGCTGAATTTCTTCAACTGTTCTTTGAATGGACCTTTGGTCTTCAGATGCACCAGTGACCATGACCAAAATGTTAAGCAGCTCTAAGATCCAAAAAGGAAAGATGGTTCGTTTAGAGTGTGAACTCTCTACAGAGAGCAAATCAATCACATGGCTCAAGGACAACAGAGAGATAGAGTTTGGAGTCAAGTACCAAATGGTAGCAGAAGGAAAGAGCCAAGTTTTGCTCATAAAGGATTTCCAGTCTACAGACCAGGGTGTCTATTCTTGTGTAGCCTCAGAAGAGGCAAAGACTTCAGTCAACGTCAACCTCGAAGGTACTTTACTTTGCTTAACCTCATATCTAACTTAGTATTGTTGTTTATTTGTGTATGTCTTGGTCACAGTGTTTGGAACTTTGCTACTTTATGATTTTTTTCATTACGAGATTAAAGTGTCCATATATCTTTTTCCTGTCTCTTTCCAACTTCTTCAGGTTACTGTCATGTGCATGTCAATAAGACTAAGTTACTCTATGGCAAAACAGTGTTTTCTCCAACAGGTTCTAACTATTTGTAAATGTTACTACAACCATTACATTATATTTCAGTGTCTTTTCTTTTCTTGTTCAGAAGTGCATTTAATGTTTTAAGCATCTCTATTTTTCACTTTGCTTTACTTCTCTTTATAGTTTCAGTGTTAATCTATATTTACTCTTTCGTATTATTCACAATTTACCTGAGATTCATTACAGTCAAATTGCTGTTGCAGAGGAATATCGTTGATATATTTAATATAAACTTTTTTTCTCACATAAAAATGTTACCATGGGTGAGACTGATTTATGATGGCTACCTGATTACAGGAGATGACACAACACTTTCTCAGGATGTGGGCAGCCAGCCCAAACTGCCTCCTGATGCTGCTTCTGAGGGAGATTTACATGCTCTGTGGGATGCAGTGGCCAAGAAGAGGAGAATGAGTCGGGAGCCCACATTAGATTCAATTTCAGAGTTGCCAGAAGAAGATGGAAAAGAAAAGGCCCAGAGCAAAGAAGGAAAAGTACCTGAAAAGGGAGTGAGACCTGTTGAGCCAACTCCCAAGATCACAGCAGAGCCTAATCTCTATACAAGTTCTGATGAGGAATCTCTCAGTGGGACAACAAGCTTGGTGTCTTACCTTAAGAAAAGCAGCAAGTCCTCTATGACTGAGACTATTGCCTCCACGAAGCTGTATGAGCACTTCCAGATGACTGAGCAATCTGTTACGAAGACATCTGTAGAGCCCCTCATGGAAGCTAAGAAAGGGGATGAGTTGCAAGAGGCTGCTGTCAAGATTCAGGCAGCCTTCAAAGGTTATAAAGCCAGGAAGGACATGCGACCAGTCTTTAAAGGCATTTAAGGATCAGACTAAGGAGCCCAATGGGACAATTCATCTTGAGTGCATTGTGGAGGGTAAGCCAGATAAAGTTCGCTGGCTGAAAGATGGTGAACCCTTAACAGATGGCAAGCACCATCACATTGACATCTATAATGATGGCACCTGCTCTCTAGTAGTGACTGCTGCCACAACCAAAGACACGGGTGTATATACTTGTGAAGTATCCAATAAGTTTGGTGTTTCCACCCATAGTGGCAAAGTCACTGTAGGGTCACTGCGGGAATCTTCTGGGCGACGCCCCCTCACTCTGGGCTACAGTGCAGATAGTGAAGCTGAGAGCTCCTCAGGGAGTGAGATGGATGAGACTTTACGCCAAGCAAGTAAACGATTACGCCGACTTCTTCGCACTCACCTCCCTCCAGATGTGGAAGAGGAACCTTTTGTTAGTGTGGATGAAGGAGATTTACCGCCAACGGATCTACAGACTTACAGGGAAGACGATCAGTATATCTACATCCGCTTTGATAACCGTGCAGAAGCTCAAGTAGCTTCCCAGCGCTTCCAGGAAATGTTTACTTATCAAGGAGTGCCCATCGAAACGGCCATTATACCAGCAGCAGGTGCTAAGGTAGAGCTGCGTATCACAAAGATGAGTCTCTCCCAGGATGGCTCCCAAACCCCAACTCAGGACCGACCAATGCCTGCTTTCATGACAGGAGCCCCTGGTATGACACTTCTTTTATGTGGTTTAACTATAAATGTTTTTGCTACTATTTCTGTTTGTTTCTTTATAAAGTTGCATGATTCAGTGCTGGATTTTGTTTGTCATTAAAGGGCAGCACTTTTGAAATGTACAAAAAATGTTGCGACTTGCTTGTTTTGGATCTTTAAGTGATGGCATGTCATGTTTTCGCTTGGTTCAGCATTTCTCCTCAAAAGTATTGCTATGTTCTGTTCTTTTCGGTTTTGTTTGCTCTTCCCTGTTATCTTAATCACCTACCAACCTCCCAGCGGCCCCCATCTTCCTGACGGAGCTCCGTAGCCAAGATGTTCCTGATGGGTTTCCAGTCAGTTTTGACTGTGTAATTGTCGGTAACCCCCCTCCCACTGTGAGATGGTTCAAGGATGGAAAGATGTTGGAGGAAAATGACCACTACATGATCAATGAAGACCAGGAAGGCCATCACCAGCTGATCATCACAGCTGTGCTCCCCACAGACATGGGAGTGTACCGATGCATGGCTGAAAATGACAGTGGCATCACCTCCAGCAAGGCTGAGCTGAGGGTGGACAGTGAGTACACTGTTAAAAGAAAGTGTTAATCAAAACCAAAAACTCACAAATGTAGACAAGAAAGCAAAATGGCGTCCCAGATTAAAACATTTAAACAAAGATGGCACTTTCTTTTACCGGTGCATCTGTGAAGTGTAGGAATGTGACTGCATGTCTTTTATCATTGTTGTCATTTGTCTCTAGATGGACTAAAAATGCTCTAGGCCTACATTCTCAACATTCTTAAGATAAATGCTGTTAATATTTATATGTATTTTGATATTCAGAACTAATCAGAGGTCATTTCGTCTGTTTTATGCATTTTTGTTGATTCATTGTTTGAATATTGAGTGATAGTAAATGACAATTTTTATTTTGGGGTATTTATTTTATATTTTTCTTAAAGAGTCAAGATTTCAAGACTCATGTTGTTTGATTATTGATTCAGTCTTGTGTATCTTTAAAGTGTCTTGCAGCTCAGACTATGACACAGCAGCTGATGCCACAGAGACGTCTTCCTATGTCAGTGCTAAAGGTTATGTGTCTAGGTAAGATTCAATAATTTAATTTAAAGTGATTTTTATGATGTTTTATGTCAGTACTACAAGGGATAAAATAGATTTTGCTCAAAGTCTGCCAGAACAAACCACTGATTTAAATTTCATGCTAGTTCTAAATGGATTTCTTCTTGTGTTTGGGTTGCTCTTTTAGCTCAGAGCACAGGGACACAGAGGCTTTTGAGTCTGTGGCAGAGGACGAGCAGCTTCCTCAGATTGTGGATGAGTTACATGATTTATTCCTCAGTCCTGGAGCACCCATTGCCAAAATGAGTGTCAGGGTCAAAGGTCAGCTGTGTTTTTTTTCCATGGATGCAAATTTTGTTTCATTTCAGATTCTACTTCATTTGTATTCTGATTATTTATGCACTATTTATTCCAAGGGTTTTCTTTTTTGCATCTGCACCTGTTGTATCTATTCAACTCTAGTCGCTCTAACCATAATGGCATTAATGTCCTAAATCCTTTTCATGAACATGTTTATATTCCTAATAAATATTCACATTGTTTTGCATCTAAGTCTACTGTACTTTTTTAGCTGTTGCATTTGCAGAATTAATATGGGTGGCAAACACAGTTTCATGTTCAACACCTTTCTGCAGGATTTCCCACACCAAGGGTTTACTGGTTCAAAGACGGCACGCCACTTCAAGCCTCGAGCAGAATTGTATTGTCGACCGTGCGAGATCAACACAGTCTTGAGATTTTGGATGTTAAGCGTGAGGACACCGGAGAATACTCAGCATATATTAGCAATATAGCTGGCTCTGCCTACTCTTCAGCACGACTGAATGTACTGGGTAAATGTTCCTTTTATACTTAAAGTCTATATGTCACTTGCATTGGGTCTTTGTAAGACTATTACAGGAAATGGAAGGGTGTTGAAATTAGAAATTATTAATCACAGTAAATGAATCACAGTAGTAATCACATTAATTACAGTAAAACTGTTTTCCAAATTAAATGTGCTACATAAATCCTGTCATGTTTTTCTGTTTGTTTCTTTGTTTACTTTCACTAATTAGCTCCTGGAGAGCGCCCAGCACCTGAACAGGGACGAATGAGAGGTAAATATCTTGCATACAGCACATGTGATTATGAATCATTGTTCCACATGATGTTAAATGCAAACGCATTTTGAAATTTGAAGTATTGATTTGAAAGATTATGCATGCATGTCATTTGCTACGCCACTTGTATTTTTCCAAATAGATTCAGAGGTGCCACTTGTGCCACCACGCTTCCTGGAGAGGTTCAGCAACAAGAAGGTGAAACAGGGAGCAAGTATAACGCTGTCAGTCAAAGTGGAAGGTATGGTGTGTTACCACAATAAATAAAATACCAAGAAAATGACTTAAGATGCAATTTTGAGAAATAGACCAAAGCATTAAGCGTAACGTTGGTTCAGCTGCACATTACGAAAGATGACATATATAAGCCAAGGTACTGTCTTCCACAGGCTCCCCAACCCCATCTGTTAACTGGTTAAAGGAAGTGTCAGATAAGGATGTTCTGTGGATCAAGGCAGACACACAAGGTTACAAGGTGGCCAGCTCTGGCCGTCAACATAGTCTCATCCTCATGGAAGTGGAAAAAAAACATGGCGGCATGTACACTTGCATCGCCACCAACCGTGCTGGACAGTCAGTCAACACAGCCCGACTGGATGTGGAGACAGGTCAGAAACTCATGCTTCAGTTATTAACAGTAATGATGTCAAAATAACATGACTTCTTTTAATATTATTTTTTTTTTAAATACCAAGATTATGGCTGATATGCATACCTTTTTATCATGCTTACTTTTCTGTCCAACAGCACCAGAGCAAAAGAGACTGGGTTCAGAGTAAGTTTAAATATAAAATCATACAGCTGTCAATTTAGATAATTTGATTAATTTAAACATTTAAAAATATTAAAGTTTTAGAGATTTAGATGTTTTTTTTTTTCTCCAGGGTTCTGGGAATTACTATCAGCCCACCAGAGGAACAGGGCAAAGGTGAATATTTGATGTTGCTGTTCTTATTTTTCTTCAGATTATGTCAGAGTGACTGCCATCAAATATTTGTCAAATAAACTGCAACAAAATAATTACTGTGATCACATCCCAGGAGAGATCAAACCACCTTCCCTGGGTGAAGTGGGTAGTGAGGAATTCTTACAAAAACTCACAACCCAAATCACAGAAATGGTATCTGCCAGGATTACTCAAGGTAAGAGAAAACACTTTTTTTGTCAATAATACTGAGCTAAATATTTTTGTAATCTGCTCTGCAAAACTGAATTACAATATGTATTCACTATTTATACTGTACTGCTTTTTTATTAAATTAGCCTTCTTGATTTCAAATTTATTGTATGTTATTTTGCACTATTAATAACTATTTATCTTGCTAATGTAGTCTTTCTCTGCAGATGCATCCTAATATTCACTTAAAACAGTGTGCACTGTTTTTGAATGAGTTTGGCATGTGCTTGAATGCTTTGAATTTATGTCACAGTATGTATTGAGTACTGAAACGCAACAGGTGTACAGAAAACGTACACCTGTTGCAAATTCACTTCAAATAATTGATTATACTCTGGAATTTTTCAATGAACACATTCTGTGTTTTCCTGAACCTCCCTTTTATCAAAAAAAATAAAAAAAAATAAAACCAATTCTCTGGATCCCTCAATTCCTACACAGCTCACTGACTCCATTCTTTTGTCTATCCATCAAACTATCCATCCATCCTCTCATCCCTCACATTCTCATTGAAGCATTGATTTGTTCAGACAGCTTACAGAACCATCGAGTGCTCTGGTGGATGAAATCTTAGCCCAAAGTAACCAGTATGTATCCGGAGAACCTCCAGTGTAACACACCAGAACCTTGCCTTTTTCTCCATGAGGCTATGCTGTTGTTAATCACTTTGCTTGTCTGTTTCTTCGGCTCTCAACATTTTTTAAAAAGGAATGAATTTAAGATCTTCAATAATGTTAAAAAGTATTGCCTAGTAGTGGTAATAAAATCACAGTTCTTTAAAACCAGGGTCATTTGTCACAATTCAAAATAAACTGGACATTCTTAAATTCAGTGGAAGCAGACTCTAATTTTTACACTTTCAAGGTGTCTCTGTTTCAGTATACACTAAGAAAATTGATGAACGCGCTCGCTGACATATTCATTCAGATGTATGGAGCTGCATGAGCATTACATTAGTGTTTGTGTGGGCACAATTTTATTTTTACACAAGCATGATATAGTGCACGTTAAATCGTGGGAGAACATGATACAGTACAGAATTAGTCATAGATGATTAAAAAAAACTGATATTAATGAATGTTACAAGTGGTGAGCTCAAATGATTGTCAAAATGTTTGTTTTTATTTTGTCACTGTTGTTATTTGCACCGTTTCTCTGCTTCTACAAAAGCAATGGAAAATGCTTGCCTGGTAAATATTCTCGAAAAATATGCTCAAAATGGATAAATGAATGACTGAGTAAACTTAGTTTGTAAAATAAAACACAATTCTGTTACCTATTTAGAAACAGTATTTTAAATCCAGTGGATCCCAAACTTTTCAAACCACCTTCATTCTTTGTAGCTTGTTTAACGTTATATTAAATTACCATTGACCCCCACCAGCCTCCTGTCTCGACTAAACATTGCAATAGCTTGAGACACAATCACATTCTACCGGTAATTAACCAAATAAAGCAATTTACACTTACTGGCAGCGAAGATACTTACACATTTGAATCGTAGGCTAAATGAAAACGATTATTGCTGCTTACCTTTAGGTCATCGAAACTAGTTTCCCTCATAAATCATGCTCAACATCCATTTGGGAGAGATCATTTCCAAATCCATATTATCTCTTCGGGCTGTCTGACTATTGAGTAAATGCCCGTTTTTGAGAAAGTTTTTCAGTACGGAGGTTACCGTATCCTTAACAACCGCATGTCAGTTCGCGGCATTTTTGATACGGCGGTTAAGTTTCACACCGGAAGCATTTGTTGTCGCGAGATTAAATCTACGCAGGCGGTTGATTAAACGGGAGTAGACGACTCGCATCAACTAGCATATGTCAAATATGTAGATTTATAAAGAAATAAATTCTCTCTATATATTATTTATTTATTTATTTATTTATTTAATATTATTTTATGACCCGCGTGCCGCATTTTGGGAACCACTATTGTAAAGTAAAGATAAATCATGTCTAAATTACCACACAAGCACCATTGTTAAGGATAGGCCTATATCAAGTTTTTATTTTGAAAACCATTTAAACCAAATTCTGAAGTACATGTTAAAGATGTGTACAGTGTAAATATTTTTTTCTTTTTGACTTTGAAATATTTGCTTACTATATAAAATGTGGGGTACCTTGCTATTTTTGCTATTTATTATTCAAATTTCATGTCCAGATTGATATTTTCAAATTGCATTCAGAATATGTGTCTGCTGGTTTTTTAAATTGTTAATCATAATCTGAGCAAATGTGTTGTAGCTGTGATGCAGCTGTGATGCTGAAGCCCATGCTTAAACATTGTTGTGTGACCATAACTGATTGACACAATACCTCTTTCTTCCTCTATCATTTTGTCTCTGTCTGCATCTAGCTTCATTACGTGTCCCAGGAGCTGACAGCGATGATGAAACAAAAACCCCATCCCCATCTCCACATCATGGCCGATCACGCCCTCCATCTCTGATCGCAGACTCATCATCTGAGTCTGATGAAGGAGATGCCAGGGGAGAGGTATTACAAATATAACACTCTCAGTGTCATCAACAAACTAATTTTATTATTATAACTAATGTAACTGTGTCAGATCTGTTGCTATTCTGTTCACATAAGAATTTGAGTACATTTATTTACCATTTATTGGAAAGAAGAAGTAAAAATGGATGTGTAATGTTGGTATCATGATTCTGTAGTTCATATTATGTTTTTTATGAGTTACAGTAGGTATCTGGATAATATTCAGTTCACGGAAGGATATTTGAAAGCAGAGCGTTCTCATATTCTCAAGGGTCAACATGGCAAGTCACATTTTCCAAATGCTGTGTTATCTCAATGCATCTGTGCAGATGTTTGATATCTACGTGGTGACCGCTGACTACAACCCCATGGGGGTCAGTAAAGATGCCATCGCTCTGAAGGAGGGTCAGTATGTGGAGGTTCTGGACTCTGCTCATCCACTTAAATGGCTGGTCCGCACCAAGCCCATGAAATCCAACCCATCTCGCCAGGGATGGGTCTCGCCTGCGTACCTCGACAAAAGACTGAAGGTCAGTTTAGGTTCATTCAAATTGGATAACTTGTCACCTAGTGGTGAAATATTGATTTAAAAATTTGACATTAGGGTTAAAACACATACTAATGATGGAATGGTTGTGTTGTAGCTGTCTGCAGACGTAGCAGACCTCCCAGAGACCACCAGAGAAGAAGTCACAGAGACGGAGTACAAGAAGAAACTCTGGTAAATTTGGATACATTAACTGAATTTCAATGTGCATTTTATATCGTACCACTTTAGTAATTCTACCTTCATATGTATGTAGTCAACTTGTCCAAGAGCTGATCAGCACAGAAACTGAGTTTCTGAAGGAGATGGAGTTCTTCACATCACACCATCTGAAGCGTGTGGAGGAGCAGAGCACACCGCCTGAAATCGCCACCCAGAAGGAAACCATCTTCCGTAATATCAATGATTTGAAATCCTTCCACAGCAGGTACAGAGCTCAGACAGTTAAATATTATGGTTAATTCTACAACTCTGCATCTACAATTTTTTTATTTTTAAGGAATATGTAAAGAATTGTTTTCATTTATATGCTAGTTTTGGCATACATATGTGACAACAGGGAAATGCATAATGAAGTTGACTGTTTTCCAGCTCTTTGCTGCCTGGTCTGCATGATTGTGACACAGATGATGACATTGCCATGCATTTCCTGAGAAACTCTGAAGGGTTTGAGAAATATCTGCAGTACTTCATTGGACAATTGCAAGCTGAGTCAGCCATCAGTGAGAAAGAAGTGCACCAGTATTTCAAGGTGGGTTTACAAATTATTGACAGTATAGTGATGAATTTCTGGGGGCATAAAAAAGTGACTTTAAATCTTTGTGATTTTCTTTCTTTGTCTGTAAAAATAGTGTGGTATTCAGAAGACACAGAACATGATTAATGTATTTTTTCATTAGGATTATACAGTCTCAGAGTTGGCAAATGTTGACCCCTCAGAAGGTCCAGTGCTAAGCATCAATGCTTACCTTCAGAGACCACCAGAGAGAATTCAGAAGTACAGGGCTTTACTGAAGGTAAAAAATACTTAAATACCACAATACTCCCCTTTCAAAATGCTAAATATTTATATAAATATGTGCTTAAAAGTCGTGTTATGTATTATGTGATATAACTCTTCACTAACATTTGCTAGTGACCAACACATTTCCATATTTCCCATGATTTTACTGTAGGAATTGATCCGGAATAAAGCGAGGAACGGTCAGAACTGCTGTTTGTTGGAGCAGGCCTATGCCATGGTGTCATCCCTCTCCCAGCGCTCAGAAAACACACACCATGTATCTCTCATAGAGAACTACCCCGCCAATCTGGAGGCGCTGGGAGAACCTATTAGACAGGTACAGTCCCTAAACTCAAAGGCCGCCATTTAAAATACTGGATAATTGCTTTGTGATTAAGTGTTCTTACATGTTTCACCTACTTGTAGTAAATGTAAAAACTTTTCAAATCAAATTGTAAAATGAAGTTCTGGATTCTTCTACAGGGGCCTTTTATTGTTTGGGAAGGAGCTCCTGGAATTCGAACACCTTCCAGAGGTCACCACCGCCACGTCTTCCTCTTCAAAAACCATGTGGTCATCTGCAAACAGAAGAGAGACACTAATACAGACACTCAAGCATATGTGTTCAAGAATATGATGAAGGTTGGAGCTTTGCAGAGGCTTTTAAATGACAGAAATTGAGTGATGAACATATTTAACACAATGTTTACTAAGACCAGTGCTGAGAATTCAAAATCCAAATAAATCATAAGCCAAATACTGTCCAAATGTGTTGACATGGATTTCTTAATTACTGGTTTTGCCACATAATTTCACTTGTTGTTTATAAAAATATAATGCATATTTATTATTCTTTTTTTTTTTTTTGTCTTTAGCTCACAAACATTGACGTGAACGAGACTGTTGAGAGCGATGAGAGAGCGTTTGAGATCTGGCATGAGCGCGAGGACTCTGTGAGAAAATACACATTGCAGGCGCGGACTGTTATCATCAAGAACTCATGGCTCCGCGACCTCCGTGACCTTCAGCAGCGTTACAGCATGCCAGCCTGGAGTAAGTCTGAAACATTGATATACACATTGCTCACATAGACATATTTTTGTAGGCCAACTCGGAAGTTAAACCCAATAAGATTTTGTCATTGGCTTATTGGATTATTACAGAAAATAAGCTCTGGGACCAGTGAAAGTTTATGATTTGTACATGCTTTGATAATCTTTATGGAGCCCCGCACATGGCATGCAGGAAAAAATAGTAGGCTAAATTGTGCGCACGATTTACTAATTCGTTCCCTCAATGTACTAAAATGTGCACATGATTACTATTGCGTTCCCTCAATTTACTATTTCATTCACTGGATTTATAAATTGTGCGCACGATTTACTAATTCGTTCCCTCAATGTACTAAAACGTGCACATGATTACTATTGCGTTCCCTCGATTTGCTAAATCGTGTGCAAAATTTTGGCCAAACCCGTAAAAGCTTTGCTCGTCTCGGAACACAATTTAAGATATTTTGGCAAAATGGCACTATGCTGATGTGGAGTGACACAGAGGAGACAAATTGTTGAATAAAGTCATTATTTTTGTTTTATTCGCATAAAAAAAGTATTGTCGTCGCTTTATAACATTACGGTTGAACCTCTGATGGCAGATGGACTATTCTGACGATGCTTTTCATACTTTTCTGGACCTTGACACTGTTATTTATTTGGCAGTCTATGAGACGGTCACAAGCCTCCCTGTTCCATCCAAAAAAAAATTAATTGTGTTTCCGAAGACGACCAAAGCTTTTACGGGTTTGGAACGACATGGGGTGATTATATGATTAATGACAAAATTTTCATTTTGGGGTGGAGTATCCCTTTAACATTTTGGAGCCTAATACAGTTGCCAAAAGTAAAAAGCTAAAGTTATGCTATCAACAAACAACACCACGCCAACACCACTAAGCTTCTAACAACTCTTTAAACTTTAAATTCTACATGTTGAAAAGTTTGAGTTAGAATAGCTTGCAAGAGCCCGATTATAAACACGATGAAGCTGAAAAAGCGGACTACTGAGTAGATGAGTTTACCGGTTCAGTTTGACATATTTTCAGTTAAACATATTTTAAAAATGCTAACTTGTCTATGCATTTTGGCTTTCAAAAATATATCGTCCCTGCAGCAAGGGGCAAAAAGAGAAAACACTTATCCCTTCTATTATCTCATACTACAATAAAAATAAGCCCTAGTCCTAATATTTAGCATTTTATTTGTTATTACAGGCTCTCCAGATTTTGACGCAGTGTTGACAGACTGCACAGCAGAGCTTGGACAGACGGTAAAGCTCGCCTGCAAGGTCACTGGTGCCCCCAAACCACAGGTCACCTGGTACAAAGGTAAAAAAAAAAAATCTTGGGTGTTTCTCCTCTTGATGACTTCTTAGAAATTAAGTAATTCATCCATCCGATTCACAAACAGACGGACGTGCCGTGGAAGCGGATCCTCATCACATCATCATTGAGGACCCAGATGGCTCTTGCACACTCATTTTGGACAACATGACAGCAGACGACTCAGGACAGTACATGTGCTTTGCCACCAGCTCTGCGGGCAATGCCAGCACACTAGGCAAAATCACTGTGCAGGGTGAGTGATGGACATGAGCAAATCCATGCTGATGTTTGATACTTTTAATATTGTTAAGTTTAAATTCCATCTCATTTTTATTCCTTTTGCAGTACCTCCACGTTTCGTGAATAAGATCCGTAACGCCACACTTTATCCAGGAGAAGATGTTCAGTTCACCTGCACCATCCAGAGCGCACCAAGTCCCAAGATAAGGTAGTTACTTCATTTACACTATCGTTTATGTTATTTCCACGATTAAATTTTGAGTCAGAATGACCCACAAGATCTGGCTGATTCATATAATAATATTCAAATCAAGCCGTTCCATAAATAACTTCCAAAAACCCAACACAGCTTTCCTTGTGTTATCTGTTTCACTGACAAAATGAATTGAGTTAGTATTAAACTATGCCATTTCCCTGGACAGATGGTTTAAGGATGGTAAACTGCTGACAGACCTGGAGAAGTTTCAGACATACAGTGAACCGCGCAGTGGAGTGTTGGTTCTAGTTATCAAGAACCCTGGAGAACGAGACCTTGGACACTATGAGTGTGAGGTATGGAGATTCTTTCTTTAGTCCTTTCAGTTCTTACTTTACTCCAACCCTGAGGAAATAAGTCTTATCATATTATTCATTTGCAGCTGTCGAACCATCTGGGCAGTGCCAGGTGTGCGACGCAGCTGATCACGCCTGCTGTGGCAATGGCGCGAGAACGTAGAGCAGATCAGGCCATCAGTATAGAAGGTAAAAGAGACACATATGCCACCCAGTTAAAAAACATCCCCATCTGTTATGACTTCTTGAAAACTCAAAACAGATTAAAAAAGGGACATCCTGATACAATATTTATTGGTTTTAACAAAGGGTCTACAAAACAATACTATGGAAGTTGGTTATAGAAATTATCAGGTGCATAAAAAAAGTGCATTTTTTTAATATACATTCGCTTATATTTAGAATTTAGAAATATAGAAATGAGAAACTGATTGAATGCATTTTTAAAATTTCATCATCATGTTCGTACCTCAGATTCATTGACAAGCAATGAATTAACTGAAATTTGATGACTGAAAATAAATTTTGTTTTTAAAAGATGATTTACAGTTTTAACCATTTTTTTATTTTATTTTTTTTTTTTTTCCAAATATTGTAAGAGAAAGAGAGGAGAATATAGAGGAGAAAAATATTTATGTAAGTCTCATATACACACAGATAAGCACAAATTGAATACACTACTGTTTAAAAGTTAATAAATCATTTTATTCAATAAGAACACATTACATTGATTAAAAGTGACAGTAAGGCACACATTGTTACACAATATTTTTAATCAAATGCTGTTGTTTTGAACGTTCTATTTGTTACAGAATCCTAAAAAAAAAAAAAAAAAAAAAAAATGTATTACGGTTTCCAAACGTAATAATAATAATATGAAATATTTCTTAAGCAAATTAGCATATTAGAATGGTTTCTGAAGACTGGAGTAATGATGCTGAAAATTTCAGCTTTCCATTATATGAATACATTAAATATTAAAACACATTAACACAGAAAACCATTTAATTTAATCATGTTTCTCGGTATTGTTTTTATTGTATTTTTTATCAAATAAATGCAGCCTTGGTGAACATAAAAGACTTCTTTCAAAAACAATATAAAATGTAAAAATCTTACCAACCTGAAGCTGATGTGCTTTTAATGTGCTTTTCCCACTTCTAGTGAGGAGACTATCACCACAGTGGTGAAGAACACCCGTATGAAACGGCACGCATCCCCGCGTCCATCGCCCATGGGAGCTCACCGCTCAGAGACATCCACACCCGAACCGCCCAGACAGAGACGAACCCTGGCCAGGAAGACTGTACCAACGCTGTATGTTCCAGAGTCAGAGGGTGCCATGGCCAGGAACCCAAGATGGGTAGAAGTTGAGGAGATAATCGAGTATAAAGTGAACAAATCACCCAAGTTACCAAGAAGAAGAGGCGTTTCCCCCAGCAAGTTGTCACCACCTGGCAATCCAAACACTAATAACTCCAACAACAAGTTAGTAGAAGAGGCAATGGGTGCCCCAATGGCTCTGCAAGCTTCTTCTGGTACGGATGAAGAGGAAACTGCACAGAATGTGTCTGAAGTACCTTCAGGGATCGACAATATGACAACATTAGAAATTAGTGACCTGTGTGTCTCTGATGAAGATGATGAAGGAACTATAGTCGTGGAGCCTGAAGACGACGAACTTGATGCTCGAGATTGCAAAATGCTGACTGATGGGAATCGAGTTCTTACTCTTGAAGATCTTGAGGACTACGTCCCTCAGGCAGGTGAAACGTTCGGCAGCGGTACAGACCATCACATCCCCGTTGAGAAGCCAAGTGAGATCTCTGTGTTGCAGAGAGAAATTAATGAGTCTGTCATTGGCAAACCCATTGTGTTGAACGTGGTACGTCCGGTGCCACCGGCAAAACCTCGCATGGGATTCTTTGGCTCCTTCAAGGAACACATTTCCAGCATGTTTAGTCCAGGTTCATCAGCGGGCGGCAGCTCTCAGGCAAGGCGAGAGAAGACCATACCTATTCATGTGACGGGAGAACCTTCATCCAACTATTCACGCCATGCCAGTAGCTTTGCAAGGCTTGAAGTCCAGCCGACGTACTGCTCTGTGGTCCAGAGAGGAAAGGAAGGAGGTCTGCAGAGCTTCAAAACGCAGGTTTCCACACAAACCCGCAACTACACGCCCACTGGACAAGTCACTCTTCAGATCAGCCAGAAGAAGCCATTTGAAAAGCAGTAATTGAGAGGAAACCACTCAGGATAGATCCTCCGATGCTTGTTTCCAGCATGCCACATCAGGACATACAAGTAGGCCTAGTCTTAAATGGGAACACTTCTGTAAAATCTTGCAATCTGGGAGTGTAATTCAATCGTAAAGCTTCTGCTAAGAGCAGATCATTCCATGTTGAAGCAAAAGATTCACAAACTCCTTTATATCCCACTGTACCTAATGAAGACTTTCTAATTACTAGAGTTCCTGTGAGCTAATGTGCAGCTGTGCTTCGGAACGGCAAGTCTGACACAACATGAATCCTGGTCCTGGAGAACCAACATCCTTCAGAGTTTATCTTCAACCAGCTCCAACACAGTTGCCTGGAAGTTCCTAGTAAGTCTGAAGACCTTAATTAGCTAGTTCCGATGTGTTTAATTAGTGTTGTAGGTAAACTCTGCAGGACAGTGGCCCTTCGGGAACAGGTTTGGACACCTTCGGTCTGTTCCCTTGGTCTAAAGCAGAGGTTCTTATTTTTGGCCCTCGAGGTCCACTTTTAGCTCCAACCTTGATCAAACTCACTTTTCTGTAACTTTCTAGTAATTCTAAAGACCTTGATTAGCTTGTTCAGGTGTGTTTGATTAGGGTTGGACCTAAACTCTATAGGAAATTGGACCTTCTGAGAATCTCTGTACTAAGAAATAAGAGGGTGTTTGTGTATGTCAAGAAATCCAAATTTGGACTCAAAAACTATGATTTTATCTGTATGTAATTTATAGGCTGTTTGGAATTAATGTACCTCCGCAATACATATATATTTGACTGTTTTTCAAACTTTTTCTGTCAAGTTGATTGCATGTGCTGTTCTTTGGTGTAATGCACTGTGGCTTGTTGAATTTGAGGTCTATGTTAATGTATCAGAAATCTTGAATATGTCATCCTGCACTGAAGACTATTCAATGTGGTCAGCATTTTAGTGTTGCAATGTGAATGTATGGGGTTTTGTAGAATGACAAAGCAATAGTTGTGGGAGATTTTAAGACTTAAGAACCATAGCACAAAATCTATTTAATGACTTTAGAAGATTTATTTTAAAAAGTATA
Organism: Cyprinus carpio; assembly: GCF_018340385.1. Classification (NCBI taxonomy): domain Eukaryota; kingdom Metazoa; phylum Chordata; class Actinopteri; order Cypriniformes; family Cyprinidae; genus Cyprinus; species Cyprinus carpio. The sequence goes on from NC_056595.1 coordinate 21,853,674, forward strand.
TCTTGTGCAACAAGAAGCACATAGTATTTACAGATTTAAAAAAGTTTTGCGATTTACTGGAGTAATACTAATATATATATGTGTTTGAACTTTAAATACAAATACAAATTTTGTGTCAACCAAAATTTGCATGTGTAACATAATTTGTATTGTTTTGGTGGATCACATGGTTTGAAATGTTTTGGTAAAAGCAAAATAAATTAGGACTGCCAAGGGTGTTCAGCAGATAAAAGAAAAAAAAAACCTTGAATAAATATAAATAAAACATCTTGGAGTTCTGCTTTACAAAATAAGAGTATATTTGGATGTGTGTATTATAAATCAGACTTCTGTCCAATTATAAACTGATATCACATAACATTGATATTAAAGAAATGACAGTAAAAAAAAAAAAAAAATTTCAGTCTGTATGGTGTATGGTGAAAATCGTCGGACACGCACAGTTGCTTTCAATATTGCACTCTCATTTATTCATTTCACTCTAGACATGCTTACCTATGTGTGTAAGTACACATCTTCACTGTATACATACTAAAGTATGTATACGCCAACACACACATAATTAAACATGTAGAATTGTACATATATATTTATATAGACCTATAAATTTACATGTACGCACATTTATAAAAGAGTGCACACAATGCACTCTTGCACACACACACACGCACACGCACACTCACACACAACACAAATGTCATGTGTCTGTGGCTCATTGTTTGTCTCCTGTTCGTGAACACACACGCACTCACAGACACAAACGTGGATATTTTTCTCAGACATACTTCATATCTAAAAAGGTCTTTGTGATTTTGGACACTTCAACTTTTTTTTAAAGCTGAGAATTGAAATTAAATGGAAAACAAAAACAAGAAGAAAGGCATAGTGCTGTTTCATCTGATCATAACCCCAGGTAAGGAGGTGAATTTGCATAATGTATAAGGTTAAGATTTTTCTTCCCTATATTTTTTTTTATAAAGAACTTTTTCTCTTTTTATATAAACAAAGCAGAAAAACAAACAAATAACCAAAAAAAGAAACTAACTCTACAGAGTAGGTCCCCATCCACAGTCCCTTCTGCTGACGGGGGTGACATCAAGCTGTACAGCGCAGTCAAAAACATATGTATCAGCTTCATTTACAGGTACAGCCATAATCAAGGCACAAAGATCTACAAGTAGATTTTTTACTCTCTTTCAATAAAGTTGTACAAAATAATATAACATTTTATAGTCTGTACAGGAAAGAAAAAAAAATCACCCTTGCACAGTCTGTACAAGTTAAGAAACTAAAATAAAAAACAGGGCGTTTCTTTTCGCAGATGTTTCGCCATCATGTTCCCAAAACCAAACCGAGGCTTCAGCAATGTTCCTGTAGCCCCTCCTCCTCCTCAACTCTTGACAGAGCCCTCCTCCTCATTTCAAAGGCTCCGCCTCTTTCACATAAAAAGGGCGTGGTCACTCCCACCATCCTCTGACCTATCCACAGCCTTAAGTGGGACAGAAATTCATGATGTGATGCTACATTGTGTGTCCATCTTTGTAAAGAAAAACGTCAGTCAAAACCTGATGGAAAAGTGCATTACTTCACTTCGCTTTCCCAGTGTTCGACAAACCCCCGAGTCCGCCTCCTCGTCCCCACTTCTGTCCGCGGGCGATCTTCAGTGTTCGGAAAGAGAAAGAGCAGCAGAGAGCCCTGTAGGCCAGAAGATCAAGGTTCGAGGTGCGAGACTAGGATTCCTGGAGGTCACAAGGTGATGCGATCTTCATAATCTGGCAGGCGCCAGCACGTATACATATATACATGTACATGTACATATATATGATATCATTTTTTATTTTAATAAAAAATAAGGAGGTAGCCAGAGGCTTCATGGAATGGCAAAAATAAAGGCGATCCAAAAAAAATGAGTGGGTGGGGGTGGGGGGGACCAACGAGCCTCTTCGTCCCCGAATCATGAGTTAAAATAAAACTCCTAAAAACCGAAGGATGGTGCGCCAAACGTCAGTAGTATATTCGTCTGCGGTTTTGGCCTCGTGAGTTATGAGGGCAGGGGGAGTTTGGAGACACATTCATAAAGAGCTGAAGTAAGATCACAAGTATTCATGCTGCCACAGGAGCATTCTCTGGATGATGTGTCGGCAGTCGTTGAAGACCCGGCGGATGTTTTCCGTGTCCACTGCACATGTGAAATGGGGGTAACAGTGGTGACGGTCGTCTCCGCTTTCTATACTGATCCTCTGCAAAAAGAATTTCAAGGGATTTCAAATGATTACAACCATTTTTTGGTGATTCATTAATCACATAATTTTTGTAGTTAAAATTCATTTAAGAAACATAAATATATTTCTTACATTGATTCTTTTTTAAGGCTAAACAAGGTTTAAATTACAGTGTCTATAAAGCCAATATTCCGCCATCTTTAAAGTCTGAATTGAGTGTAATGAGATTAAAAAAAGGTACATTGCTGATTTTACTTAAAACTAAATATATACTGTGACTAGAGTTATCATTGTAATTAATAAATCCCAAATAATACTGAAAAAATTTAACACTGATGTTTTAACACGTATATATGTGTTACTGGGCCTTGAACGTGGTAGTTCCCTTGCTGTCTATGCAGGGTCAGAAAGCTCTCGGATTTCATCAACAATATCTTAATTTGTGTTCTGAAGATAAACAAAGGTCTTACGGGTTTGGAACGACATGAGAGTGAGTAATTAATGACAGAATTTTAATTTTTGGGTGAACTATCCCTTCAAGTGCTGAAAATGAAGTATATGGTAAATATTTATTTTTTAGAGAGCCACAGGATGGCGCCAATTATTGGTTTACTTATTTAAACAGAGAGTAAATATTGGTCAAAATGTTGGTAAAATCAATTATTGGTCAATATCTGTTCTACAAATTACTCATCAACAGGGTGTTCCTCCATTTCATAAGAGAAAAGGAAAATCACAACTAAATGAAGCAGTCTAAAACCTGACTGCAATAGTTGCTGTGTTTAATCTGTGTGTTTCAAACAATACTAACCAAAAACTCGTCCCGAATGAAATACTTGGCTCTTGTCACTCTGGGGTCTTCACCGGGTTCAGGAGTTACTGAAAGATAGAAAAGGCTCGACAGATTAACATACACTGACCTGCACATGAATCCAGTTCAAAAAACAAAATGATCTTGGATTTGACCAATCTGAATCTCCGGTTCAACTCAATAACTCACACAGATACACTGCACAAGTCACTTTTTATGACACATTTATTGAGCTTGTGCACTTTTTTATGACAGAACTCTCATATTTCCTTTAGCAGAAAAACAGATCTTGTCAATTATTTATCAACTAACTACTAAAACTTTAGGACTACAGTATTTGAGTATTTCTGGGTCTTGATCGGTGTGTGTCTGGGTGAAAAGCCTAACCTTTATCAGGCAAAGTGTATGAAGCATATTCAGGGAAATAATCTTCAATTTTGTATTTCCCAGCTAATACTTTCTTTGCCAGCATGTCTTGTTTGTTTAGGAACAATATGACAGAAATTGTCCGCAACCATCTGTGAAAAGATGAAATAAAGACACGACAGAGACAGGCGTCAGTAAAGCTTGCGCTTACACTCAAGAACAAGTTATATGCTATAAAGAAGAAAATAAAGGCATCACCTGTTGTTCCAGATACTGCGAAAAAGAGCAAGTGCTTCCCGTAGCCTGTTCGTGTTGTTGTCTTCCCTCAAGACCATGTTATAGCTGCTGCTTGCTACCACAAAGATGATCGCTGTGACGTCTGCAAATCAGCACCACATTGGTAGAATCACTGTGTGTTTTCTTGTTTAAAAGAAATTTTAATTAAAATGTATTCATCCTAACGTTGTTTCTTTCTTCTTCACAAAATAAGATATTCTGAAGAATGTTGGTAGCCAAACAGTTGATGGTAACCATTGACTTCTATAGCATGGAAAAAGATACTATTGAAGTCAATGGCTACCGGTAACTGTTGAGTTACTCACATTCTTCAAAATATCTTCTTTTGTGTTCAGCAGAAGAAACTCATACAGGTTTGGAATGACATGAGGTTGAGTAAATGATGACACTAATTTATCACTAAAGTATAGGAGATGAAATTTTTAAAGGCCACACATCAAAACTTGTTTAACATGCATGTGTCTCACAAGGATTCATTCACAAACTCAGTTTACCATTAAAACACTGAATCCATTTTTTCCTTTCGTCTCTCTGACCTCCCACATCAAACATACTGAAAGAGAAGAACAGAGACATGAGGCTGTAGAAGGATATCAAATGTGTCCCTCTAGTGGACATATGAAGACATGACACGGCCCTTACAAACACAGCAACACAACTGCAGTAAATAGTGGACTCACTGAAAGTTGACTTTGTCAACTTGAAATCGCGTCTCAAAAATCCCTGATGTTAACACTCTGCAGCGAAGCAAGTCCTGAAAGAAGAACGACTGAGTGAAAGTGTGTCAGGGAAGAACAGTTTTCAGAAAATAACTGTCTCACATGAAGTTTCTCATCTAGAAAAAGCTGAAACTACCTGGTCTGTTGGAGTATAGTCACTTTGTCTCACTGCATCAATCCGGTCAAGAAAGCTGTAAAGACAAAAATGAAGAAGAGCATGAAGAAAAAGTATATATATATATATATATATATATATATATATATATATATATATATATATATATATATATATATATATATATATAATAAATTAAACTGTCATTATACAGTCATTAGAAGGTTTGGGTAAGTTTTTTAATTTTTTGCCTTTTAGAAATAAAAAAATAATATTTATGTATAATTTTAAATTATTTTCTTTTTCTTTTTTTTAAGAAACCTTTCACATTTCAAAATTTCACATTTATTTTAAATATCTTATTTTTATTTACTGACAACTTTGATCAATTGAATGCATCCTTACTGCATTTCTTTCACACACACACAAAAGAATAAAAATAAAATAAATAAATAAAAATATCTTACTGACCCCAAACACAACATACAAACACCAAGAATCTTAAGCTAAAAAGCACATTCAAAAACCGCTTCATTGTGTCTCAAATGTGACCGTTAATTTCGTCATATCAGACTTTTTTCAGACTTTTTTTATTAAAAATGGCAACAACTATCAATAAACAGCCACCGCTCTTATTCTAACAATGCTCCTTTGAAGCTCTAGATATACCTGTTGCTGTATCAGATATATTCACAGAACCTGAAAGAACCCCTGAAAGCATCCCTACAGCAAGTATGCAGCTGAGGTATGTTAGATAACAAGCCCATGTCTTTCTCTAACTTCCCTGCAGAAAGGCAGAATATTAGCCCAACACTCTGTGACAATCATGTGACGACCTCCCCCACCCAAAAAATAATTAAATAAATAATAAAATGAAAATAGGTTTATGTGGAGATCTGTCGCTTTTAATTTATATGTGATATTGAAGCATTTCTTTCAGATGTGAAGTATAATATAGTATGATTATGGACTAATGATCAGGTCATTACATTCTAACACATTCTAGTCAAGTCATAATATATATGAAAAAATACTTTTATTCAGCAAGGATGCATTTAACTGACCAAAAGTGACTGTAAAGACATTTGTAATGTTACAAAAGATTTAGATTCCAAATAAATGCTGTTCTTCTGAACTTTGTGTTCATCAAAGAATTGTGAAAATGTATCACGGCATAACTGTTTTCAGCATTAATAAAATAAATAAATAAATGTTTTAATGAGCAGCAAATCAGTATATAGAATGATTTCTGAAGGAACATGTGACACTGAAGACTGGAGTAATGATGCTGAAAATTCAGCTTTGCATCACAGGAATAAATCAAATGTTAAAACTGATTAAAATAGAGTAAATAAACAGAATAAATTATATTTAAAATAATAATATTATTTTAAAATATTTTATATTATTTTCAATTGCAATAATATTTCACAACATCACTTTTTAAATCCTTGGTGCACATAAGAGACTTAATTTAAAAATATATTTAAACAAAAACAAAATTATATTTAATGCTGTACGCAGGATCAGTGTTGACACAAACGTTGAAGAAGAACAATCCAAACAAATTCCACTGGTTGATTTAGGAAGAACAAAAACGGCACGGCAACTAAAACATTACATTACTAAGAACTAATCAAGATACTTTGAACTTCATCACAGTAAAGCTAAACTAAAACCAAAATCCTTTTCATTTGTTTAAACAAAAGTATAAAATATATAATTACATATATAAACAAAAACAATGGACCACAAAACCAGTCTTAATAACATTTCCATTTATGTGTGGTTTATTAAGATCAGACAATATTTGGCCGAGATACAACTATTTGAAAATCTGAAATCTGAGGGTGCAAAAAAAATCTAAATATTGAGAAAATCGGCTTTGAATTTGTCCAAATGAATTCTTAGCAATGCTTATGTGTGGTGATAAGTAAAGTTTTTTTATATTTAAAGTTGGAGTTTTGATTTATATCTTCATGGAACATGATCTTTACTTAATATTCTAATGATTTTTGACATAAATGAAAAAATATATATATATTTTGACCCATACAATGTTTTTTTTGGCTATTGCTAAAAATATACCCCAGTGACTTAAGACTGGTTTTGTGGTCCAGGGTCACATATACTGTAAAAAAATTTGCACAATAATATATCGGCTTAACCAATCAGATTTCAGAGATACAATTATCCAATTTACAATAGTTATTTTAATTTGTGTGTGTTTATTTAAATTCTTTTATTTAATCTCCCTTGGTTGCTCTTATGCTGAAAATAACATCTCTCACGCTGTTAATCCGATTTATCATCCTGGTTTTTCCGAGTCTGGAGAATGTTCAGTACCACAGATAAGATAAGATATAAGATATAAGATAAGATAATCAAGCCCAGATTGTTCTCGGTGGGTGCTTTGTACACGGTTTAGGAACACGAGTTGGATTCTAGACCAGAAAGCAGGGAAATTGTCCCTGGAGCCATTCCAAAACCAGTAAATCCAGTTTACATGCTGAACAATATGGGAATGTTTGAACACGTTTCACATGTCCTATTGAGTGCAGTGGCCCTTCAGCTGCGGGTATCGGTGCTAGATCACTGAATTTGACTAAGAAAGCTATTTGGAGCTTGCATTTCTCCTGTTATATACAAAACCTCTTCTAATCCACACAACTTTTAAAGTTACAGATTTTAACTGTTGAAACTGTCAACAGTCTGAAAAAAATGGAAAGTCTTTTGAATTTTGTCTAAGACTTCTCAATTTTCTAGTCTGCATTAGGTCTGGACTTATAATTCTTAAAAAAAAACATCTTAAATGTTTGCTTTAACTTTAATGCAACTCACACACCCACACACTCTGCATTTTCGAGTCTGAGCTGTGAGAATCCCTGCATCTGGGTCTGCAGGCATTAAATAAAACTAAAAAAGGCACATTTGACAGTACCAGTCAGGTCAGACCACAGGGTCTCGCTTAGGCCCAGGATCAGGTTTCAGTTTAATGCTCATGCATGCATACAGTATGTACATATATCAGAGTGTTGCTTTTCACTTGTTGCAACGATTTAATTGCACTTTAATGGAAAGCCCAAACTATAAATGAAAAGCATAAATTCCTGTAGGTGCTAGCAATGCATGATCATGAAAATGCACAAACTAAAAAAATAAAATAAAAAAGTAAAGTTTTGCATATGTAAATGAATTAAAATATAATTTAAGAATGCAAATGATAATTACTTTTATATTCTTTGCAGTGTTAATTAATTTAATCTTTAGTTTGAATTAATTAAAAATTATAAACAAATCTGTAATGAGTCACATCATGTCATTGTTTTTCAGCAAAACTGTTTAAAAAATGTTGCTAAAATAATCAGTGAGAGGGAATAAATTACATAATAATTATTCAGTGAGGGAATAAATTACATAATAATAAAAAAAGAACCTTATTGTAGACCTTAACCTCAACGTAACCTACACGTACAGAATTATGTATAGAATTATTTTTTGAACATAAATTGCTAGTAAATTTCACAAATAATTACAAAGAATCAACAAGCAACACTCAATTAAATGTGAAATTCTAAGTAGAAAGACCTAAGTACAAGGTATTTTCTTGTAAAACTTACTTCAATAAGTTATACTTAAAGTTATACTTCTTTGTTTTATTTACAACTTTGAAAAATCATTTAGATTGAAGTACCATACATGCCACAAGATATCTGTCTGTTGTAAATCATATTAAAAACCTGTATTTAATATAATGGCATGATGGTTTAATAATCACTATTGGTTTTCGGAGGTTTGAGCAGTTGCTGTTCTATTTTTAGCGAAATGCTGACAAACTCTCCAAACAGAAACCCAAAATGCTAAAAATGTACGTAATTCATAATCTGTTGCTATTTTTATCAACTGCACGTGTGTGTTTTTGTTTGTGTATCTATGTAGAAAAGGCAGAAAAAAGAAGAGCGAGAGGAAGGAAGAGAGAGCGAGAGCAAGAGAGAGAGAGAGCGCACCACTGTATATCAGTGAATGTTTATTCACTTCAAGCACTTATGAGGTTCTGATATGTATAACCACACACACACACACAGGCCCTTTCTGTGCCTCACCTTCTCTTTCTGACCTTCCTTTGTTTACGCGCATTGCCGGGATACTCCCTTTGATTCGGTGGCGCGCACACACACGTGACGCCCTCCACCAGTGAGTGCTCTGCAGTGCTGTGCTATAAATAGCTCCTGCTTGCCCCGGCTGTGCTGTTCCTTTACATAAGCACTGGCGGAGGGAGGAGGGGGACAGACAGCCCAACCACAACCTCCATACAGCCGGGCCTGCAGAACGCCACACACCACTGGGATCTCTCTCTCTCTCAGACTGCTGCTTTCACTGTCCTCTATCACAACGGCACGGTCTCAGGCTCACCGACCCACTTCCGTACAAACATGTATTTGTGTGACATTAACATGCAATCCGTTTTCTTTGAGGCCCAAAACAGACATGCAATAGGTAATAGAAACGAACACAGACAGATCACACAATCCTGTAATGATCTCACAGGTCAAAGGGCAGTCGCTCGATCAAACCCTCAAATCACATATTGCACAGAAGTAGAGTATTGCAGGTATTGTAAATAACTACAATAAAAAAGTTTTATGACACTTATGAATTGTTACTTCCTGGTTGAGTTACAAAATTTATTTTACAAACAATAAAAAAATCCTTTGTAAAAGAATAATATACAATTATACATTATGTATAGATATGTATGGATATGTGTGTATATGTGTATATATGTATATATATATATATATATATATATATATATATATATACATATATTACAATATTTAATCTCAGTAATGAATCACATCATAGAATACAACAGTCATTTTCATTTTCAACAGTTGAACTAATACTTATTTTGATGGAAAAGGGCAGGAAGCCCTTAAAGCTTCTCTTTTGTTGATAAGCTCTTATAAATAGGGAAGAGGCATATGTTGCGTTCCCCCAGTGCACATTAAAGCAACCCAAACTCAGAACAGATGTACTGTAAAGAAGAAACAGTCGAGCAACAGATAAGGACAGCGGTTTGTAAGTGTTTTGCCTCGTCTTCTCATTAGACTACTGTGTGATCGTCATTGCTAGGAAAACTGTGTTTTATTTACTGTGTGTCTTACCCTGGTAAATACGTGCTGAAGTGGCGGGACTGGCCAGTTTCGGTCTGCTAAATAGGGAGGCGTGACCAGCTGACTTAAATCACAGGTAATCAGGCAAATATATAAGTGACCTCTGACCTCTACTACTACACTCTCTATTCCAGTTGGTCTCTGGAACTGCCAGTCTGCTGTTAACAAAGCAGACTTCATTTCTTCTATTGCTACTCATTCCGGTCTCAACCTCATGCCACTGACTGAGACTTGGATCAAACCTGAAGACACTGCCACTCCCGCAGCCCTCTCCACTAATTTCACTTGTTCCCACACCCCTCGTACGACTGGGAGAGCTGGAAGTACTGGTCTCCTTATATCGAAAGATTGGAAATTTGATCTTCAACCATCACCTACAGGTAACGGTTCATTTGAATCACATGCTTTTGCTGTAACCCACCCTGTTAAAATCCACTTTGTGGTCATTTATCGTCCCCCAGGTCAATTGGGAAACTTCTTGGAGGAGTTGGATGTGCTGCTATCAAACTATCCTGAAGATGGTACTCCTCTGGTACTGCTTGGTGACTTCAACATCCACCTAGTTAAACCCCAGGCGGCTGACTTCAACACTCTGCTCACCTCATTTGATCTCAAGCGAGTGTCTACTACAGTGACTCACAAATCGGGCTACCAACTGGACCTCATCTACACGCGCTGTTGCTCAGTGGACAACTCTTTAGGTGCTCCACTGCACACCTCAGACCACTTCCTCATTACTGCTAACCTAGCACTTGCTCCTGAAGCGGCACACGCTCCAACGCTGGTCACCTTTCGACGGAACCTACGCTCACTCTCTCCATCTCGCCTATCCTCTGTGGTTTCATCCTCACTTCCTTCACTCTCGCAGTTTTCAGCTCTGGACACGAACAGTGCTACGGACACTTTTTGCTCCACTCTAACCTCTTGCTTGGACAACTTTTGCCCACTGTCGTCTAGACCGGCACGCACCACCCCATCTGCCCCCTGGCTGTCTGATGTTCTATGTGAACATCGCTCTAAACTCAGGGCTACAGAGAGGAAATGGCATAAATCAAGAAACTCTACCGACCTCAGTGTGTATCAGTCTCTCCTCTCTTCCTTCTCTGCAAATGTCTTCACTGCTAAAACATCATACTACCACGACAAAATTAACAACTGTTGTGACGCTCGGACACTCTTCAAAACCTTCTCTTCTCTTCTTAATCCACCTCCACCTCCTCCTCCATCGACTCTTACAGCTTACGACTCTTGCAGTTTTCTTCACAAATAAGACAAGAACCATCAGTGACCAATTCTCCCACACCGCAGACTGAGGATAACTTCACAACGACTAATGCACACTCTCTCTCCTCCTTCTCTCCACTCTCAGAGACGGACGTTTCCAAACTTATCCTGTCCAGTCATCCTACTACTTGCCCACTGGATCTGATCCCCACTCACCTCCTTCAAGCGATTTCTTCTTCAGTCATACATTCACTTACTCACATTATCAACTCCTCTCTTCACTCTGGATCATTTCCCTCAGGGTTTAACCAGGCTCAAGTAAGCCCACTGCTGAAGAAACCATCTCTAAATCCAGCACTTCTAGAAAACTACAGACCGGTATCCCTTCTTCCATTCATTGCAAAGACACTTGAACGAGCTGTGTTCAACCAGCTCTCTATGTTTCTTGTACAGAACAACCTTCTGGACAGCAACCAATCTGGCTTCAAAAGCGGCCACTCAACTGAGACTGCCCTGCTCTCGGTTACTGAAGCCCTGCTACTGGCAAGAGCAGCTTCAAAATCCTCAGTACTCATTTTGCTGGACCTGTCTGCTGCTTTTGACACTGTTAATCACCAGATTCTCCTGTCCACCCTCAGAAAGATGGGCATCTCTGGAACTGCACTCCAGTGGTTTAAGTCCTACCTTTCTGATAGATCCTTCATGGTGTCTTGGAGGGGTGAAGTTTCTAAGTTACAACAACTTGCTACTGGGGTTCCTCAAGGCTCAGTACTTGGACCACTTCTCTTCTCCATCTACATGACGTCATTAGGATCTGTCATTCAGAAGCATGGATTTTCTTATCACTGCTACGCTGATGACACTCAACTCTACTTCTCATTCTAACCAGATGACCCGACGGTAGTTGCTTGCATTTCAGCCTGTCTGAGTGACATTTCTAGCTGGATGAATGACAATCACCTTTAGCTCAACCTTACTAAGATTGAACTGGTTCCAGCTAACCCATCGTTTCATCAAAACTTCTCTATACAGCTGGGTTTGTCAACCATAACTCCTTCCAGGACAGGCGAAAACCTAGGAGTTGTGATGGATCATCAGTTAAGCTTCACAGACCACATTGCTACAATGACCCGGTCCTGCAGATTTGCCTTATAAAACATTAGGAAGATTAGACCCTTCCTGTCAGTGCAAGGGGAAGACTATCAGCAGGTGAAGACAATACGCTTTTGTCTAATTCTTAAATCTATATTTTTCGGTAGCTGCAACTTAATCAATAAGCAACTCTTAAAAACATAATAAAAGTTTAATTATGGCAGTTCACAAAACCAAACCAAAAGTCACCATCATAATATAGACACCAGGTAAAGTCCAGTTAAACTTATACTTACTAATGCGCACAGTCAATTAGTTGATATTCGTTGGAGCGCTCATAACATGCCTTAACGCCTTCATCATCCCAGAGCTTCTTCGCATGATCGAAAAACTCCTGTGGAGAATATAAACATCTTTAAAACAACAATTTCTTACAAATGTAGAGCATTTGCATGCCAAAATGATTGAATTTCAATAGCATTAGCAATCATTTCTAGAACTATTGCCTCTTTACTTCATTTAAGATATATTTCTTGAACTGATACCACTATACTTGCAGCTACATTCAGAAAATGTGTTTTGGTTAAAAGCCTTTTGGCTGTTCTGGAAATAGACTGACGGATCACACTGGCCCGCCGCTGCTCCGAGCACATCTCGTCATGCAAGCATTTAAATGCTAGTCTCTTTTACCACTTGTTTGTAACTTTACATAACATACTGAAATATGAATTATTATTAGCTTTATGAACTTTTACAGTCATTGACTTCTCAAAGGTTAAGGCCAAATATCATTAAAAAAATTAAATCTATTTCTTGAACTGCTGTTTTAGAAAAAAGGTACAAAGCTGTCACTTGTGCGGTACCCTAAGGAACAAAAATGTACCATATTTACTCCCAAACAGTAAATTTCCAAGATGCAGATGAGTTTGTTTCTTCAGAAATGTAGCATTACATCACTTGTTCATCAATGAATCCTCTGCGGCAAATGGGTGCCGTCAGAATGAGAGTCCAAACAGCTGATAAAAACATCACAATAATCCACACCACTCCAGTCCATCTGTTTGGACTCTCATTCTGACGGCACCCATTCACTGCAGTGGATCCATTGGTCAGCAAGTGATGTAATGCTAAATGATAAAGAAACAAACTCAACTACATCTTGGATGGCCTGAGGGTGAATACATTTTCAGCAAATTGTTGTAAAAGAAAAATAATAATTTTGACCCATACAATGTTTTTTTGGCTATTGCTAAAAATAAACCCCAGCGACTTAAGACTAGTTTTGTGGTCCAGGGTCACATATTTGTATCTTTGTCCTGAATTACACTCAGCCAACCGACAACTAAAGCAATTGATGCAAATGCATTTAATGTTAAAACCTTCTCTGTCCCGTGGGTTAATCAAGGTCTCCTGGATTATCTGGAGATTAAATACTACATATGAACCCAAAATATCCCACAAAAACCTATAATTTAACATAACCTAATGTGCTAGCAAACCACAGATGCAACAACAATACATGACAACGTTCAATCAGAACATAAGCTATCATACTGTACCAACATGCTAACCATATTACAATATGCAAAAGGTAAAATATATATATATATATATATATATATATATATATATATATATATATATATATATATATATATTACTACTTTTTAATGTAATTACAATATTTTAACTACGGTCAAAAATTTATAAAAATACGCTAAACATTAAACATTAAAAATGAAAACACATCTACGTGATAATCGAGCATGTCTGTAAAAAAATTGTTTTATGTTTTAGGCGTTTGCTAGAAATGCTAGAACTCTATCCCATACTGCTGATAAAATTAAAGCCTAATTTTTATTCTTACTGTTAAAAATTTTAAAATCTACTGCCCATTTAAACTGCAGACTCAAACAACAACAAAGCAGTCAGTATCTGCATTCCCACAAAGTAACTTTCATCAGTAACATATTCAAACTTTCAGTTAGTAGCAGGAACTTCTCCTCAAGTACGTGATTTAAAAAGTTCATGCAACAATTGGTATTTTCATTAATCAAAAGACTCATACAAAACCTCTCAGTAAACGGTTCAAAAACTTTAGAAGATTTACACAAATTCAAATGTCATTCAAAGCATCTTGGGTAAATTCTGAAAATGACGCTGCTTACCTGTGTGTAATCAAAGTCAGAGAGCGGCGCTATGCTTTTGATAAAGTCGATCCTAAACTGGTCCTCTGGATTGGCGAGTGGGACGGGTGGTATTAAAGTGCTCATTGCAGACACTATGGTCTAGAAATAAAAACCAAAGAATTATGAGCCGTGAGACCGAGATTAGATCTAGAAAACAACTTGTAGAAACTAAATCAGGAATGAGAGCGGCTCACTCACCACGATGGCGTCCTTCACATTTTTGCGAATGTCTTGAATTTTCTGTTTCCTTTCCCTGTATGTGAAAACATTTAAATCTGGTTAAAAGACAGAAAAATATTTTCCAATATAAATAAATTGCAAGACTGAATTTCAAATCTCCAACTACTGGTATGTATATAATTTTTGTCATTAGGCCTATTTAATCACCCTCAAGTCATTCCAATTTTTTTTTTTCTTCTGTGGAATACAAAATGAGATATTTCAGAGAATCTTCATTCAGGTCTCTTCCACACAGTGACAGCTCAAAAAGACCACATCTGTCAAGCTCTCAAAATGACACAAACTATATAATTTGTGAACCATATTCCAAGCCTCGCCAAAGCCAAAACTTGACGTGTCATGAAACTGAGAATGAAATTTGAGAGCTAGAGTGAATGGAAAGGCCTTAAGTAACTAACGATTTGAATTTCAGCCTCTTCCTGGCACAAACCTATCATATGACTTCAGAAGACTTGAAAAATATAATGCACAAGTCATATAAACTACTTTTATGGTGCTCTCTTATCAACATAAAAGTAGTTTGGAGCTGGACACAGTTGCACAGAATATCTAGATATGCTATATCAGGATGCAAAACATTAGAGAGGCCTGATGAACATTCAGTCTATGATTTTATGATCTTAGGCACTTCTCACTCATGCTTTACTTGCGTACAGATTCTGTATGAGCACTGTAGAATGTGTTCCCCCTTAACACATGGACTCTTCCAGTCACCCCTGTCATCCAGTGTAAAATGGACTATTCCTGAACTTTCCATCGGAGTTCACGAAGTGACAGAGAAGAGAGCAGGTGGATGAAAACGGGAAGGCAAACTGTCTGAATATTGTAGATAGTTTGTAGATTCATAAGAATTAGTCCAAATTAGAGGAATTTTATCGTTTGTGCGTGTGCGTGCATCACAACAACCACACATCTATGCACATCTAATAAAGACAATTTGGATTATTTGAGTGAGACATCATTGTTCTGACCGGGCAAACTGTAGCCTTCACCCAAACCCGGACTAGCAATAGAGTGCAAATTAATAAGAAGAGTTTTCAGTGAGTGTACCTCTTGAAACTGGACCTGAGGTCATGTGGCAGTTTACTCATCAATCTGGAGACATGTGACCCACACTCCAGCTCAACATTGCCTTTCTGGCCCAGCTGTTCCAGCATACTAACCAGGGAGCGCACCTGGAGTCCAAAAAAAATCCGAAAAGCTTTCACGTCTCCACTGCAAATGTTTGGACCATCCATTAATTCGGCAATGCGCTGTAATGCTAGATGGTGGGGCTGGCCATACATTTTATTGAGGGCTCTCATGGTATTTGTGAAAGGGAACCTTGAGTTGCTATATGAGTCCGCCACAAGGAGTGCTTCCTCCAGTTTCAGGTGGTCAGTGAGGATTTGGTATTTGAACTGTTCTGTTGCATCCTCAGGTAGAATGTTCTCTCGAGCTATCCTCAGACTAGAGAACTCTCTAGGATCCGGGGCTGTCAGAAAGGGGATAGTTGGAGCAGGGCCTCTGTACATCTTTTCCTGTGTGGATGGAGGCTGGTAATATACTTGTCTGTAGTCTGTGTGAGCGGGCAGGATCCGCTCATGTGCTGGAGTCTTGAAATCTGACAGATGGGATGGAATGTGCTGTGGGGAATGAGAGTACCTGGGTTGAGGAGGGTCGCTGTAATGTACTGGTGGTGGTACTCTCTCAGGCATTGAGGAAGAAATGTCCATGTTACTAAAATCCTCGGCCATTCCAGGGTACTCGTCTAGTGTAGCTGGGGGCAGGTCTCTCACGGCAGTAGGCGGAGTTGGTGGCTTTGTCCGTGGGGCTGGAGTCGGACGGAACCGTTGTGGGGTCTCGGGGCTCACCACTGGAGTAAAGGGACTTGGAGACGGGACTGGTAAAGTCACTGGCCTGGAGGGGGCTTCCTTTTCTGCCTTAAGACTTTGAAGTTCGTGATGTAACATGGCATTCTGATGGCGCATCTCCTGTAATGCTGAGATAATCTCTGGAAGCTGGTTGGCTTGTCGTCGCAGTACTGCATTCTCTTGTTTCATCTCTTGCAACATGGCTGTAAGCTCTACTTCTTTTTCTCCAAGCCCATCAGATGCACTTGGCCATTTGTCTCTTAGTGTCCATTTATCACATTCTAAATCTTGGCTAACAGGAGAACTTGATCTGGTATGTCCGACTGTACTTGGTGACTGTCCTCTGCTTTGACTGCGGCCTGGGAGTGGCTGTCGATGCTGCAATGGCTCACCAAGCTCGTAGTCCACTAGATGAGCTGGTGGGTTAATCCGTCTTCGTGGACGCACAACGGGCACTTCCTTCTCGGGTTGAGACATCTCTGTAACAATTCACCATCTGGCTCGAAGGACCATGAAAACTCTTCTTATTAATCTGCACTCTATTGCTAGTCCGGGTTTGGGTGAAGGATACAGTTTGCCCGGTCAGAACAATGATGTCTCCCTCAAATAATCCAAATTGTCAAATTGGTTGTTGTAATGCACGCACACGCACAAACGATAAAATTCTTCTAATTTGGACTAATACTTATGAATCTACAAACTATCTACAATATTCAGACAGTTTGCCTTCCCGTTTTCATCCACCTGCTCTCTTCTCCGTCACTTCGCGAACTCCGATGGAAAGTTCAGGAATAGTCCATTTTACACTGGATGACAGGGGTGACTGGAAGAGTCCATGTGTTAAGGGGGATAACATTCTACACTCACCCTCTTCGTGTCAGCATCCCCACCTTATTGGACTTTGCAGATTGGCTTGAGTATGAGCTTCAGGTGCAGGAGGAGCACACCGACTATACTAGTCTGCCCAAAGTTTCATCACTGCAGAGAAAGGAGATGAGGAGAGACTCTAAGCAACCTCGTAAATCCACTACCATCCTCTTTGGTACAGAGAACCTGAAATCCAGCCCAGCCACACCAGCTCATCCACCCAAGCCAGCCGCTGCTAAGAGAGAAGGGATGAATGCTTACTGTCCATACTGCGAAAACAACAGACATTTCTTGAATGGCTGTGAGAACTTCAAGCTGCTCAGTAAAGAACAGAAAGTGACTTGGATTAAAGGTCAAAATAGATGCTGGCGCTGTGGACGTGGTCATCATGCCGCCAATTGCACACTCAAAGCCCTCTGTCCAACTTGCAACAGGAAACATCTGCAGGCACTACACAATGTAAATGAACAAAGTAGAGCCACAGAAGAAGCAGTTCCAGCTAGTGCAGTCTTATATGTGGATCGACCAACTTGTGACAACAAAATTCTGTTAAAGGTCACCAAAGTTCTGGTCCAAAATAGCCACAAATCAATGGAGGCATATGCAATCCTGGACGATGGGTCAGAACGGACCATTATCCTACAAGAAGCAGTCCAGAAGTTGAATCTGAAGGGACAGCCTGAGGACTTGGTTCTTCGCACAGTCAGGCAAGACACCCAGACCATTCACGGGGCGGCTGTGACCTTCACTGTGTCTTCAGTAGCGTACCCAAGGAAGCCCTTCAGGATATGGAGTGCCTTCACAGCCAACAGCCTGGGCTTAGCAGAACACACACATCCAGTCAAGGTACTCCAGAAAAGGTACAAGCATCTTGCGGGCCTGCCACTGCAGCACCTTCACAAAGTGAAACCAGTGGTTCTTATTGGCTCCGACTGCCCTCACCTCATCACGCCGATCGAACCAGTTAGACTGGGTCCTCCTGGTGGCCCTGCTGCTGTGAGAACATGTTTAGGATGGACACTACAAGGCCCAGCGCAGGAAATATCCAGCAGGCTTTCCCCACAGCAATGTCTCTTCACCAGCTTACGGCCTAGTAATGACCTTTATGTGAATGTGGAGAAACTGTGGAAAATGGACATTCTTCCATATCAGAACGAGAAGGTACTGACAAGGTCAAGGCAAGACCAAGAGTGCATCCAACTTCTCCAAGACAAAACAGTGAGAGTGGATGTTAATGGAATCCAGCGCTATGCTACCCCTCTTCTACGTACCAAAAATATGCCATGTCTACATGCACCCAAAGAAGCTGTCTTGCCACAATTAAGGGGAATAGAGAATCGGCTCAACAAGAATCCTGAACAAGCTGCAGCCTACCAAGAGGAGATAGCCAGGTTGCAGCAAGCTGGCTACAATCACAAAACTCCATCCTGAACAGGTGGACCGTTCCAGAGAGAGTTGGTACATCCCACATCATGTGGTGGAACACAATGGAAAGAAAAGGGTCGTCTTCAACTGTTCATTTGTTTACCAAGGTTACAACCTGAACGAGTACTTGCTCCCAGGTCCACCACTCAGTCCTTCTCTGCTGGCAGTTCTCCTGCGTTTTCGAGAGCATTCCATCGCCATTAGTAGTGACATTCGTGGGATGTTCCACCAGGTACGCCTTTTACCTGAAGACAAACCACTACTGAGATTCATTTGGAGAGATCTTCAGAGAGATAAAGCACCGGATGTGTACGAATGGCAAGTTCTACCTTTCGGAACCACGTGTAGCCCTTGCTGTGCATCATTCGCTCTACAGAAGCACGTCCTGGATAACAGTTAGTCTGAAGACACAAGGTTCTCAATAGACAAATCTTTCTACGTTGACAACTGCCTTCAGAGTTTCACCTCAAGTGAAACAGCAAAAGATTTTGTTGACAGACTCAGCAACCTCTTAAGTTCAGGAGGCTTTGACTTGAGACAGTGGGCAAGCAATGATCCATCAGTCATCAGTCATCAGTCACCTGATGCTCGATCCCACAGTAATATCCAGTGGCTCAGCGAAGGCCATCAAGATGTACAAGAGTCAACCCTCGGGCTACATTGGCATTGCTCATCAGACACTTTCTCCTATAAGCAACGTTGGATAAATCACCCACTTCCAACTATGCGGAGTATATACCACACCCTCGCTAGCCAGTATGACCCCATTGGCTATATTACGCCATTCACAACACGGGCCAAAGTGATTGTACAGAGGTTATGGGACAAGAAAAGAGAGTGGGACGATACCAGACTGCCTGGGGATCTTCTGAACTTGTGGAAAGCTTGGGTGAGTGAGCTGGATGATCTACAGCACATTGCATGGCCGAGATGTTACTGCAGCAAAGAACTAGATTACCCTACTAGCACCAGGCAGATCCATATTTTCTGCGATGCTTCAGAGCAAGCCTATGGTTCTGTCGCCTACTTACGAACTGAAAGCCCTGAAGGTAGAGTGGAAGTAGCCTTTGTAGCTGCTAGATCTCGGGTAGCCCCGAAAAAACAGCAAACCATTCCACTGTTGGAGTTATGTGCAGCAGTGACTGGCGCCCAGCTCGCAAAGATTCAGAAGACAGAACTGACTTTGCACATCCACAGTGTCACCCTGTGGTCTGATTCCACAACTGTCCTAAACTGGTTGCTATCACCCTCCTGTCGTTTTAAAGTGTTTGTAGGCACTAGAGTGGCAGAAATCCAGGAACTCACAGAGTCTGATAAGTGGAAGTATGTGCCATCAAAGGAGAATCCCACAGATGACATCACCAAGGGAAAATCTCTCTGTGAAATAAAACCAGGAAAGCAGATGGAACAAAGGGCCCAAATTTCTCAGAGAAACAACTGACCACTGGCCAGAGATGCTGCCATTAATGACCATTGATCAAGACGGTGAACTGAGAAAGCCAGTCTTCTGTGGTCTATCAACAGCCTCCCCACCCATTCCTGATCCACAGAAGTATGATACTCATTTCCAGAGTTGCTAAAGGCTTACATCCAGCAAGTCAACGGGGTAGCCACTAATATCCCAACCGCAGACGATTACAAAGAGGCAGAACTTGCAGTCCTTCGTCAAAGCCAGTACGAGTCATTTCCAGAGGAACTGTCCTGCCGTAAAGCAGGTAAACCCTTGCCAAGAAATAGCCGCTTACTGTGCTTAGCTCCTGAATTTGATGAGGATACCAAACTCATACGAGTTGGGGGTCGGCTCCGTCAAAGCAGCCAACTGGAAGATGATGCTGTACATCCCCTTGTCCTCGAATCGTGTCACCCTCTCACCAAACTGATAATCAAGGACTATGACAATCAGCTGCATCACCCAGGGCCAGATAGGGTGTTCGCTGAACTTCAGAGGAAATACTGGGTGATACGGGGGCGAGCCACAGTCCGAAACCACCAACGACAGTGTCTAGAGTGTCAGAGATGGCGGGGACAACCACATCCCCCCAGAATGGCAGACCTTCCACCTTCTAGGCTAAGGATCCATCAACCTGTCTTCTACTCGACAGGTGTGGATTGCTTTGGACCTTACACCATAAAGGTGGGACGTAGAACTGAGAAAAGATGGGGAATCATCTTTAAATGCATGACTTCACGTGCAGTTCACATTGACATTCTCACCAGTATGGACACAGATTCCTTCTTGATGGCTTTACGGCGATTCATTTCAAGAAGTGGTAAACCCTTTGAGCTCCTAGCAGACCAGGGTACCAACTTTAAAGGAGGAGAAAGAGAACTAAGAAAGTCATTCAGTTCCCTTCACCCTGATCTCCAAACCCAACTCGCCAGCCAACAGATCAGATTCATTTTCAATCCACCCAGTTTACCACACTTCGGTGGATGTTGGGAGAGAGAAATACGCTCCCTAAAGGCTGCACTTCAAGTCACCATCAGCGCCCAGACGGTTACAGAAGAAGTACTGAGAACCGTCTTCATAGAGATAGAGGGCATCCTCAACTCCAAGCCCATTGGCTATACCTCTTCGGACATTGCCGATCCAGATCCAGTGACTCCTAACATCTTGCTGATGGGGCGGCGGGATGCCTCATTACCGCAAGTGGGATATCAGGACACTGAGCTCCTAAGCCGTAGGAGATGGAGACATAGCCAGGTCTTGGCTGACCACTTTTGGAAGCACTTTATCCGGCACTACTTACCCAATCTCCAGATCAGACAAAAATGGAAAACCGAAGAAGCTAACTTGCAGATCGGTGACACAGTCATGATCGTGGCCCAGCAACTACCTCGTTCACTTTGGCCCGTAGGCAGAATTGTTCAGGTCTTTCCTGGGTCCGACCAAAGAATTAGATCTGCAGAAATACGGATCAAAGACAAGACTTACACCTGACCTGTAACCAAAATTATTTGTCTGCCCCCACTCCCTGACTAGCAAAGACAATTTAAGTTGGCAAAATGCACACTGTGAATTTGGGGCGGCTGTAGAATGTGTTCCCCCTTAACACATGGACTCTTCCAGTCACCCCTGTCATCCAGTGTAAAATGGACTATTCCTGAACTTTCCATCAGAGTTCGCGGAGTGATGGAGAAGAGAGCAGGTGGATGAAAACGGGAAGGCAAACTGTCTGAATATTGTAGATAGTTTGTAGATTCATAAGTATTAGTCCAAATTAGAGGAATTTTATATAAGTGGAAATGAGTGTCCAGTATAAACATATGCAAAGTATGTGTGTGCGCTAACACTGCACATGAACTGTTCACATGAACATCTCTGCTGTGCAAGCGATGTAAACAACTCTAGAGCGCATGCTCGCTACCTGAGATGCGGCCGTGCATCCTTATTTGTAATGACTAAATATGCATAAATTGACAGTAAATAACATGAATAATACTGAATAGTAGCAGTATAATAGCGGTGGAGCACGATCATGTAAACAATATTAAAATGAAAACACCATTACGCCTGTATAAGCACATAACGGTGATGTTGCAGTGAAGCACTAGCTGATAGCATGTAGTGCTATATCACAATCTGTTTCAGCATGTATGAGGGTTTCCTTCACCATGCAGAGGGTGAACACAGGGCCCAGCACGCACATAACGCCCTCACATGCACATATGTGACATCAGTACAGTAAACAGGTACTCACTCCGCATTAAACCCGTTGACATGAAGAATTCTCATCTGCTTCACAATAGTGCTTTTCCCCGATTCCCCAGCACCTAGGAAGCAAACACAGCCATGTGAATACATGCAAAGTCTCCCAGATAGTACTTCAGATATCACGGTGTGTGGTGGTGTGTTCTTCATATGTACAATCCCACATGCCACATTGAGCTGTCAAACACGGTGTGTTTGAAAACAGCCTCGTATGTCAGAAATAAATGCCTCGAGTCTCCTCTTACCCAACAACAACTGTGGATGTGTGGCTTTATCCACCTTATTTTTCACGTAAACGCGGGCGCCACCATTTTAGAACTATACTATGTGTCAGATTTCCGGTAAAGAAAGACTATTACAAGGGTAGCATTTATGTAATATTTTATACGTGACTTCTTATTTTGTTTGTTAATAAATATTTGTGTGGAAGAGACCAAGCAACATTCCAATTAACACTGTACAATGCCATCCATTTAAAAGAAGACACTGGAATAGATTTTCTGTTGATATGGTTTCGAACAAAGCGATTATTGAATTTGTCCTCAACAATCAAAATCCCTTCTTCTGAGATAGAATTGTTGGCCCTATAAATAGAAACAGGATTAAAGGTTTGCTCTCCTTTCAATAGAGTTTTTATACCTATTGAATATTTTATATGGCATTAAATACAGTGTTATATTCTTTTAACGAAGCCTCAAAATCAAATTTCCTGGAGAATTCTGAAAAGGAATATAACTGACCATTGTCATTTATCAACTGATTAACAGAGTATGTGTTATTGAAATACCATCTCTCAAAAAATAATGATTTATTTCTGTAAACAATACTCTGATTATTCCAAACAAAACAACGGCGAGGTGAAAAATTGTGTTTGTAAACTAGTAACCATGACAATAAAGCCTGTTGGTGAAATTTTGCTTATTTAACAAAATAAAATAAATTAATTAATAATAATAATTTAAAAATAAAATTAGGAAATGTGTTCCATATAGATTTAGTGTTTTTAACAAATCTTTTCAACCAATTTACTTTTAATACATGGTTAAAGAGGGTGAAGTCAACAACTTCAAGACCTCCATCACTAATCTTATTTCTTAGAACCTCCTTTTTAACTTTGTGTGATTTATTTTTCCATATGAATTATATAATAATTTATCCAAAAAGACACATGATGACTTAGGACAATCCATTACAGAGAGGAGATAAGAGACTCTTGATAGACCCTCTGCCTTTGACAATAAGACTCGACCAGTGAGAGACAAATCTCTTGCTAGCCAAGATTTAAACTTCATTCTAATCATGTCTTTAATAGGACTGAGATTAAGTTCTGAAAGAACCATGTTCGAATTTAAAGATATTTTTACACCCAAATAATTAATTAGTTCTTTAAGCTGAATTCCACAAATTGCTGTTTTATCTACATTTTTTATTGACAATATCTCACATTTTGAAATATTAAGAGATAGGCCAGACACTTGAGAAAAATCTTAAATTATCTCCATTGCTTTAGGAACCTCTGATTGATCTTTTAAGAAAAGCGTGGTATCGTCTGCGTATTGGGAGATTTTTATTTCTTTGTCATGGATTCTAATACCTTTAAACACATTGTTTGTATATCGAAAATTTAGGCATTGTTCCAGATATAAGTTTGACACAGCTACTTCCTCTTACATACAAAGTATTTACTGCATTGATAAAATAATTATTAAAATCAAAGTAATCGATCATCACGATCATCATATAATTAGAATATCATCAAAAAGTTGATTTATTTCATCAATTTCATTCAAAAAGTGAAACTTGTATATTATATTCATTCATTACACACAGACTGATATATTTCAAATGTTTATTTCTTTTAATTTTGATGATTTTAACTAACAACTAAGGAAAATCCCAAATTCAGTATCTCAGAAAATTAGAATATAAATTAAGACCAATACTAAGAAATGATTTTTAGAAATCTTGGCCAACTAAAAAGTATAAAAATGAAAAGTATGAGCATGTACAGCACTCGATACTTAGTTGGGGCTCCTTTTGCCTGAATTACTGCAGCAATGCGGCGTGGCATGGAGTCGATCAGTCTGTGGCACTGCTCAGGTGTTATGAGAGCCCAGGTTGCTCTGATAGTGGCCTTCAGCTCTTCTGCATTCTTGGGTCTGGCATATCGCATCTTCCTCTTCACAATACCCCATAGATTTTCTATGGGGTTAAGGTCAGGCGACTTTGCTGGCCAATTAAGAACAGGGATATCATGGTCCTTAAACCAGGTACTGGAAGCTTTGGCACTGTGTGCTGGGGCCAAGTCCTGTTGGAAAATGAAATCTGCATCTCCATAAAGTTGGTCAGCAGCAGGAAGGATGAAGTGCTCTAAAACTTCCTGGTATACGGCTGCGTTGACCTTGGACCTCAGAAAACACAGTGGACCAACACCAGCAGATGGCATGGCACCCCAAACCATCACTGACTGTGGAAACTTTGCACTGGACCTACAGTAGGGCTGGGAGATATATCAAATGATATGATCATGTGTATCTAGTCAGTAAAGGCGATTCATCTTCGATAATGAACGCGATATTGCGTACCTTGTCAGTGAACTACGGCTCTGTCTATTAAATGGCGCTCCATTTGAAAGCAGGTGATGGCGATTTAGATACGCATGATCATATCGTTCAATATATCTCCCAGCCCTAACTGGACCTTAAGCAATGTGAATTGTGTGCCTCTCCTCTCTTCCTGCAGACTCTGGGACCCTGATATCCAAAGGAAATGCAAAATTTACTTTAATCAGAGAACATAACTTTGGACTACTCAGCAGCAGTCCAGTCCTTTTTGAAGTGAGACACTTCTGACGCTGTCTTTTGTTCAAGAGTGGCTTGACACAAGGAATGTGACAGCTGAAACCCATGTCTTGCCTATGTCTTTGTGTAGTGGTTCTTGAAGCACTGACTCCAGCTGCAGTCTACTCTTTGTGAATCTCCCCCACATTTTTGAATGGGTTTTGTTTCACAATCCTCTCCAGGGTGCGGTTATCCCTATTGCTTGTACACTTTTTTCTATCACATCTTTTCCTTCCCTTCGCCTCTCTGTTAATGTGCTTGGACACAGAGCTCTGTGAACAGCCAGCCTCTTTTGCAATGACCTTTTGTGTCTTGCCCTCCTTGTGCAAGGTGTCAATGGTCGTCTTTTGGACAACTGTCAATTCAGCAGTCTTTCCCCATGATTGTGTAACCTACAGAACTAGACTGAGAGACCATTTAAAGGTTTTGCAGGTGTTTTGAGTTAATTAACTGATTAGAGTGTGGCACCAGGTGTCTTCAATATCGAACCTTTTCACAATATTCTAATTTTCTGAGATACTGAATTTGAGATTTTCCTTAGTTGTCAGTTATAAACATCAAAATTAAAAGAAATAAACATTTGAAATATATCAGTCTGTGTGTAATGAATAAATTTAATATACAAGTTTCACTTTTTGAATGGAATTAGTGAAATAAATCAACTTTTCTATTCTAATTATATGACCAGCACCTGTAGATGTATCTAAAATGAACTGCTCTAAGTCTGAAGAAACCATCCAAAGGTCAATGCGGGATTATAATGAAAAATGTTTGTTGCTCCAGGTAAATTGCTTAGTTTAAGGGTTTTTTTACCCTCCAAATATCAATTAATTCAAGACTATAACTTAAATATAAGAGGTCACTAGACTCACTGTTCACTCTAGGAGGAAATCTATCCATGGAACCATTCATGACCAAATTAAAGTCACCACCAATAATTAATTTTGCATTAGGGTTGAATCTCATGGTAGAATTGACATAATTTTCAATTTCACCTAATAACAAAGTGTTTGCATCTTTTGAACTATACCCATAAACATTAACAATAATGAATTTACAGTCATTCATATCAATCAGTAATATTAACCAATGACCTTTAGAGTCCCCTTTGCTCCACACACATTTTCCATGGAAAGTGTTTTTCCAAAATTAAAATCCTCAGGGCATGAATGAGTCTCTTGAATGAAAATTAAGTCACTTTTGAATTCTTTGCAAAAAAGAAAAAAAGCTTTTCTTTTAACAAAGTTCCTAAGACCTCTAGCATTAATAGAACATAACTTTGCGAGTTCAGGTTCCTTTTGACTTCCATCGTAGGAAAAGAAATACTATGGAAGTCAATGGGAACCACCAACTGTTTGATTACCAGCAATCTTCAGAATATCTTATTTTATGTTCAACATGAGAAAGCAACTCTTACAGGTTTGGAACGACAAGAGGGTGAGTAAATGATGACAGAATTTTCATTTTTTGGTGAACTATACCTTTAAGTAACTGTGGTAAACCATGAAATATGCACCATCCTTGCAAATACATTTAAACATGGATTCAAATTATGAAGAAAAATGTAAAAGCATTTTTCCAAGCATATCAACTGAGATATGCAAGGTCAAAATATCTAAGAAAATGTCTCCTAGTGGCTCAAATGGGTATGACAGTATAGAAAACAGATGTTTTTGTGGTTTAGGTATTTTAAATGACATTAAGATTTAGAAATTTAGTGTTGTTGTAAAATAATATAACAATATATTTATGCAAATGTAAAAAATTATATAAATGTAGGCAAAAAAAATAAAAAATACTTTAGGCCCAACTACTTTAGGTTAGGAAGTCAACAAAAAAAGACGACAATATTTCAACATTGCAGAAGCATCATGTGAAGTATTGTTCATACAGAAACCACTCTGTAGAAATTTTATAATATCTCATAATTTATGTGTGATAGTTGTGCTCCGCTTTGAAGGTCTGAATTCCTGTCTGAATTATTGTTTTCAAAATAATTCACACCTGATAACATTATTAGTTTATGTAAGCCCTACTTTAACATCTAAACAAGTTTATATAGATACATATTAAACCAATTTTAATCAAACTTCTCTCATAATCTAGAAGTATTCAAAAACTACTGCAATTTTTCGCAGAATATCGATAGGTACCAATTTGTTTCACTGCACTAAACTATATGGAAGAGTTTTTGGCAAAATTGTTGATGTTTGTATTTACTCGAGAACAAAATCTACATGTATGTTTCTGGCCTAAAGCTCAAATCTTTCAAAACAACAGACCATATTGCATAATGCTATCATTACAATTAGCTAGCCATATGCAGTTAGGGCCACGCTAGAGCCAAAGTACACATTCAGTAAATGATAAAACCTTTTTACAGGGTGACAAAGTTCAGTTTACAGACCACATACAATTCACATTGCAATGCTACAGAAAGGAGAAATACCAGCTTGTGTGAAAGCATGACAACCTTTTGTTTTCGCCCCAAAAGGATTCCCTACATGGTACAACCATAATCAAACTATTCAACACTTATAGAAGGAACTAAACAAACACCCCTTTTGGCTATTCACGGTGAGGCATCCATTACAACAGACAAAACATGTGCTATATTTTAATATAGGTCAGTTAAAACTATTTTTGTGCTTTCATTAAATATAAGCTACAAGTCATGTTATTTTAATTATAGCCCATGGGCAAAAAATACCTGTTACCTCTACTAAAAGGAAATGATATTCGCTTTAGGGCTGTGTTATCTACTACTTGATATGCCACATATTTAAGTAGTTACAGTACAACGATGTGTCATTCTTCTGAACTAAATATAACTGTACCATAAAGCTTCAAGATAACTCAGCGAGATCCTCAATTAAAGTTAATTTATAAGCCACATCTTGGATGACTTCTCTCTCTTTATAATTCTATTATTCATTTCTAAAAACTGACAACATCTACAGCCAAGGTTGCTTAATCTGCCTTTATGTAATTTCAGTTTCATAACACTGAAGTAAAACCAGACATCCTTAGATTAATACAAGAAAATAAATAAATGTAGAAAAATAGGAATGCGCAAAGGTCTGAAATGCCACTCTGTGTTTATCTTCGGCCAGCTATGCCTGAGTTCAACTGAGTCATGTGCCAGTAAACCATGCAAATTTGCTCGCTCTTTATATATATCTCCAAACCATTGCTGGATTCTGAATTTGGTAGATCAGACCAGAGGAACAGTTCACCAGTTCAGTATTGCTTTTTCAAGTGAAAAAAGTTGTCTTGTCTGAATCAGGAGAGAAATACACACAGATCAAGTACTGTTCTAAAACAGTTCTTAACAAATATGTGGGTGTATTTTGATGTGAGAGGACAACAGGGGATGGACTTTTTCACTGGAGGAAGCATTATTATGGATTATGGACTGGTATTTTCACCAGAAGCAAGGGTTTAAAATTAAAACGTCTTAATGATGTATTTATTTCTTATAAACACGCAGTTTTTCGCTACACAGGATGTTAACTGATGGACTGGAGTGGTGTGGATTACTTGTGGATTATTGTGATGTTTTTATCAGCTGTTTGGACTCTCATTCTGATGGCACCCATTCACTACAGAGTATATTATTTTTCAGCAAATGTTCATATATTTTGGGGTAAACCATTCCTTTAACAAGGCCTCTGACTTTCTTTATATCAAGTGCCTTATGATTTATCAGCATAAAAGATTACGGAACAATTGTAAATTCCCAGTGTGGATTAAGAAGTCAGCAGTTCATCATGTTATCAGAAGCAAAGGACAATAAATGAATGAAATCAAATGACAGGAAGTCTAATACCTTTAGTCTTAATGACTCATGCCTTTGGAAACAGGTATCCACACAAATGATTTCAGTACACAATCAGCACAGACATCACTTAGCAACATACCACACTTTACAATCCAGTACTAAAGACATATCTGTAAAACTGATCTTTAGATACAGGAAGATGCTTTACAGCATTTAAAACAGCTGTACAGAGTCAAATTAGGTAATCATGTTTAATTTCATACTGTTCAGTAATTTTCTGTAAAGTGTTATTTAAAATCAAATGTGCATGTGTGTAGTTCAGCAGGTTGTCTAGCTGGTTTCCAGCATAAAACTAAATGACTATCAGGATGTTTGCGTGAGCTCTCAGTGTCCCAGAGGTCAAAGTAATAGACTCTTTTACTATGACTTAGTATCTTATCAAAGCATCATGTCTTGGCTGATATCTCACTCACTTACATCATCACCAGATCCATTAATTGTCTATGGAAAGAGAATAATATACTTTTTCATATTTATTTGACATTTTTCTTATATTTAATGGCCCAAGACTGCAAATACTACGTATAAACAGATAACCTAAATTAAAAATACATATAAAATAATGCATGCTTAAATCATTTTTCTTGAAGCCTGAACATATGGACGTATTATTATTATAGAAGTATTCTTAATGCCTTGTAATATGTGTAACAATGCATTATATCTTTTATATTTTGTAATAAATAATTGTAACCATGGTTATTATTAGGGGTGTGACAAGACACTTATCCCATGAGACGAGACGAGACACGAGACTGGGTTCACGAGACGAGATTTTTAGACATTTTTAAAGAAATCCTCAGTGATGAAAAATATAGGGGAAAATTTTCTTTTATTCAACCGAAAAACACAAAATGCAAAATATGTAGGTGCATTTTGAAATCAACTTGTACTTTATGAAATTAAACTTCTATTTTAATTAAATTATATGCAGCAATGAACAACATGTAAACTAAAGCTGCACAATTCTGGATAAATTGAGAATCATGTTTATATATATTTTCACACATTCAGTTTTACTACTCAAATCTCATTGTTTGGATACACTTCCACTTTGTCATAATTTATTTTGTCAAAAGAAAATTATTATTATATTTACTGATATGAAAATATCCATAATTCATAATGTTTTTATTGTTGTAGTCTAATAATTTAGTTATTTGTCGAAAGCAGAAATAAAAGCAGCATATTGGTACATGCAAAAATGTAATCATTAAAATAATCACTGATTCACCTCTAAATGTGGAGTAGCTATGAGGCCTTATGAATGTACTGAGAATATATAAATATTCACCTTTCAAGTAGTTGCTAGCGTACATTTTAGCACGGCTATATCACATTTTCAATAATACAGCTATGATAATAAGAAGAAGAAAGCCACCATACAGTATGCACCCACCTAAGAGCAGCAGCCGATGCGTCTGTTTATATTCCCGTTTGAGTTCCTTCAAGACCCTGTCAATGTTCTTACTGACTTTCTTGGCCTCCTTCTCCTCCACCACCACCTGTTTGTCCCAGTTCATTTGTTTCTGGGCGCTGCTGGGAGTCTGGAGCAGCTGCAGCCTCCTCTTTCCTCCTCCTCCTCCTCCGTTCTGGATGAGCGCTCTGTCCGCGTCGCCACGGCGGAGCTCCCCGGCCGGGATCTTGCCGGCGTCCCCGGCGCGTAAAGGGGAGGTGGATGATGTCTTCCCTCTGTTCCCCCCAGAGTCCTCGTCTCGCTGCCTGGAGCACCGCACGCATGACGGCATCATCATCATCCCGGGATCCGGAGGCTGGTGATCTGACTCCGAGTTGGCGTTGGAAATGGATCCACTGAGGTCCCCAAACAAGCGGGGACGCAGACTGTAACACAGTTATTTGAGCATAAATACACAACAAACGCTCTATTCCCAGTGATTTAACGCATCATCACATGAGCTGATAGCACACGGTGCATTTCCCAGCCATGCGTAATCCCAAAATGATGCTCTTGTATTTACAACATGTCATTTTGTGTTTTCTTACAGTCCAACCTACGCGCAGTAGTCGGTGATCACCTGACATATGCCTGTGCTGACAGTGCGGGTCCACCTTACCGTAAAGAAACCAAAAGCCCAACCACACAAAATCAGTGGACACATATGGGGTCATCTAGGTGCGTTTTTGCTCATGTATTGGGTGATTTGTGCTTTTAGAGCCCCGTTGAGGGTTCTGGATGGATCGTAGTCTAGACTATTTGAGCATGGAGACTGCCTTACACTCCTGAGACCCTACAGACTCACTAATGAGACATTTAATGAGCGCACACGATGTATTCCGAGTATGGAACAGTATAATAACAAAAGTGAATCTCTAACAATGTGACTGTAATAAGTGATCCGTTTGATTGTCTATAAGACGTCATAATAAAAATGAAGTACTGTAAAAGTTTTTTAGAAGTTTTTTACAAGGAAATGCTACTACAGTCTTTCTACTTAAATGTTGCACCTTTTAATAAATGTTACTTGCCGTTTCTCTGTTATTATAAGTTAAATTGAGCTATTTCTGTGTAAAATGTTTCTAAACCGTTTCCAGTGTGCATTTACAGTAGCATTTTCCATAACTGTAAAGAAAAATTACATGTAATCATTTAGCAGACGCTTTTATCCAAAGTGACTTACTAATGAGGGTAAATAGATAAAAAAGTGTAACAGACGGTATTTTAAATTTAATCACTGAAGTACACTAAAAAATAATGGAGAAATAATTTTCACTCAGACAAGTAAATTTCCCAGATAGGGCTATTGACATACAAACGACACGGAACATGAATTAAAAGTTGTTGTTTTTAAGTAAAATACAAAAAAAAAAAAAAAAAGTTAAATGTACTACAGTTGTTTAAACAATTTTTACAGTGTATTGTGACATTTTTAAACGCCGATTTACCAGTAATGACTATGGTCATATGTGTGTGATTTGTAGTGAAAATTTGTTTTATTAAAAACGTGTCAAATATGATACACCTTTATATGCTTTAAAAAGAACAGCCATTTGTGTGGTCGAAAAATACTGGTTTTATTGAAAGATTTTGGGGCCCTCTATAGGTCGAAGTAAATAGAGTCGGTGACTAACAATATGCTGCATTAATGATGTCTTTGGTTATAAAACATTCAGATAAGAGAGTTACAGATCTGTACTTGATATTACTAAATATTTTTGAGGAGGAGATGGAGGAGAATGTGAACATGATCTGTAATGTGTAAATGTAGCCTACATAAATCAACAACTATTTGAATTTCAATAAAGTAATACATTTTATTTGCTTTAATTTGTTCATCTACAGTTATGAAGGCACTTCCATATGACCCTAAACTGAATTTTGTTGTCTTCTTCATACATCTTGTATGAAATGTCTATACATGTCAGTCTATCTGTGCATCTCCGCAGGATCTGCAAGAAGAGTTTCTGAATGATGTCATCGTTTCTTCTTTTGTGAATTCTGTAGCACTTTCACACCAATCCTCAGGAACATCAACAAAACTGCAAAGACAAAGAGCAAAACATAATTCAACAACCAAAACTATGCATTTGTCCATGTTAATGTCAATTATACCTAAATAGCATATGTTAATATTGTATATATATATATTTTTTTTGTCTTATTAAGGATATCTGGGAAGTCTTTTTTAATGAAAATTTTGGAATGAATAAAAAAAATCCCTGCCTCGCTCCTGCCATGAGTCCAGCTGGCATAATCTTCCACCAACTCAAAAATCTCACTCCCATTAGAGCAGTCAGTGATCCACAGGTGCCTTCAAATATAAAATCAAATCCCATTAATGTCATTTATGATCCTTATTCATTTTAATAAATTGTGAGTTTGTGTATATAATGCTTCTAGAAACAGAAACAGTGACTTACCCAGTGAAACCCAGATATCTTTGTCATGCTTTGACATCTGATGAGCACCAACAAATGCTGCAATGCCAAACATCAGCCCAGCAACCAGAGACATAACACTACCTGCGGCCGGAAGCGGAACATGAGACATCTGGCCATATTAGGAAGTTCCGGTAAAGTTCAGGTAAAGGTGCGTTGACAAAAAAAATATGAGCTTCTGTTATAACAAAGTGCATTACAGTTTGTTGACAAAAACATTAAAGTTGTACACTCGCTACATTTATACGGTTAAAATTTTCTTAAGAAATTTATATTTTCATTCTTTTGAATTTATACTGAATTATTTGAAATGTGTTTAACATAAACTGGCTACTTAAAAACTAAACCAGAATACTAAACATAGCTGTTTGTTTGTTGTTTGGATGAGATCTTTACCAGCTTTAACATAACCAACAATCCCTAAAAAGAAGTCTATCGCAAGACATCTGGGGAGGGGGGAAGGTGCACCTGGGGTGGCCAGCCAAATTTCAGGGGGGGCCGGTGTCACCCCTGGCCACCACGTAGACACGCCTCTGCATAGTGTACCTGAGTGCCGCGCGCTATTTCGCTTAGATTTCATGAACTGAAAAAATGCTATCAAGGTATGGAACGGCCGGGACCACAGCATCTCGTTCCCTATTCAGGGAACCGTGGTTACATACGTAACCGAGATGTTCCCTTTCATAGGTCACTTCGATGCTGCGGTGACGTCACCGTATGGGAACCCTATACCATTATGCCTGACGTACCTGATAGTTGGGATCCAAGGAAAGCATCTGCTCAAGCCGAGAGAACCTGGGAGCCAGGAGCCGTCCTCACATCCAGACTGTAAAACTTGATAAAACTGCTCGGTGAGGACCATCCTGCTGCAGCACAGATATCATCCATAGAAGATCCACTGAGAAAAGCTTGTGATGAACCCACTGCTCTTGTGGAATGAGCTCTAATTCCTAAGGGCGAAGTGAGTCCGTGCGCCTCATAGGCTAAATATATTGCCTCCACCAACCAATGGGACATGCGTTGTTTTGTGACAGCATGGCCTCTATTCTTATGTCCAAAACAGACAAACAGCTGGTCAGACTCACGCCATGGAGCTGTTCGATCAACATAAGTCTTTAGCGCTCTGACAGGGCAAAGACTCAGATCTCCTAACCCCGCCT
Source organism: Cyprinus carpio (assembly GCF_018340385.1). Lineage (NCBI taxonomy): Eukaryota > Metazoa > Chordata > Actinopteri > Cypriniformes > Cyprinidae > Cyprinus > Cyprinus carpio. The sequence goes on from NC_056595.1 coordinate 21,887,721, forward strand.
CTGCAGGGGGTAAAGCTTCCAAGACCACTTGTTGAAAGTGAAAGGGGTTCGAGGCGACCTTAGGGACATAATTAGGCCTCGTTCGCAGCAATACTTTCACAAACCCTGGTGCAAAGTCCATGCACGAGGGCGAAACAGAAAGAGCCTGTAAATCCCCAACTCTTTTGAGGGAGGATAAAGCCACAAGAAGAACGGTCTTTAAAGTCAGGATTTTTTCCGAATACAGTTTACAAGTGCTCGAACGGATGTCCTGATAGACCTTGCAACACAATGGATGAATCCCATGAAGGAACTAGTGGATAGATCCCAGGCCTTAGCCGTCGCGAACCCTGTATAAAGCGAGAGACCAGCGGGTGACGGCCCACTGAAGCACCATCTATATATATTTGGTTAGCTGAAATGGCCACGTAAACTTTAAGAGTGGCTGGTGTTACTCCATCAGAAAAACTGTCTTGAAGAAACTCCAGTACTGAAGCCACGGGGCAGTAAACCGGATCCATATTACGAATTCCACACCAGGCAGTAAACAGTTTCCATTTGAAAGCATATAAGCGTCTCGTAGAAGCTGCCCTAGAATTCATTATAGTCTCGGAGGTTCCAACTGAAAGACCGGGACATATTAACTCACTCCGCTCAGAGGCCACGCCCACAGCTTCGATAGATCTGCCCTTGGGTGCCAAATCATCCCTCGTGCTTGCGATAGTAAGTCCTGTCTGAGGGGAATCTCCCACAGAGAGCCCGCTAGCAGACTGACGAGATCCGCAAACCACGGCTGTGTGGGCCACCACGGAGCCACCAACAGCAGCTGCTCCACTCTGTCCAGTCGTATCCTGAAAACACAGCTGGAATTAGTCGAATTGGAGGAAAAGCATATAAGCTGGTACTGGGCCAATCATGAGCTAACGCATCCAAGCCTAGTGGCGATGAAGGGCATAGGGAGAACAACAGCGGGCAATGCGTAGTCCTGCTCGACGCAAATAAGTCCACTTTTGCTTCTCCAAATACTCGCCATATAAGGCTCACCATTTGGGGGTGCAACCAAGTCTGTCTGGAGAGCAAATCCGCTCCGAAGTTCAAGTGCCCGGGGACATAAATCACTCGGATCGACAGAAATCTGTTCTGAGACCAAAGAGGAATATTCCTCGCCAGCCTGCACAGGGGGTGAGAGCGTTATCCTCCCTGATGATTCAGATACGACATAACCGCTATGTTGTCTGAGCTGGCTAGTACATGACGGCCGATCAGCAGATTCGAGAAATACTGGAGAGCAAGAAAAACCACCAGTGATTCCAACCTGTTTATATGCCAGCAGCGTTGTGTCGCCGTCCATACTCCATAAGCTGGGTGTCCTTGACAAACAGCTCCCCAACCGGTCAAAGACGCGTCCGTCGTGACAGTCTCGCGGGAAGCACAAATCCCCCAGCCGAACTCCAGTTAGAAGGAATTTGGCTGACATCCACTGTTTTTTTTATATAACACACCTCCGTGTCACCAAAATCGTCCGATGCAGAAAACAACGGGGTGAAATGTTTTGGCTTTTCGTCCACCACTGAAATGGGTGCATATGAAGTAAGCCCAGATGGATTACAGGGGATGCCGCTGCCATTAGACCCAAAAGTCTGAGGCACAAACTCACCGTCACTGCACGACCTGAGAGGGGTGTACTTCTTCTATAGCCCCTTTGCTCAGCAGAGCTGACATCTCTTGCCGCAGCACCACAATTTCCTTTGGCTTCACAACTGTGGGAAGAATTCTGCGGAAAGGAGGCGGGCCTTTTCGAAACTGAATGGTGTATCCATGACGAATTGTCCATAACACCCATTGTGAAATGCCGGGCAAGCGTTTCCACGTGGCCCAGAATAACGTCAGTGGTTTCAAGGTCTCCGCTTGCTGCAGCGTTTCCATATGCATTAAAATGTCCGGGCACGAAAGGCTCACGGTGTCCATAAGCAAGGGAAGCGCATGCGTCAAAGTCGTTGCGTTTCGTTGTGTATAATCCTGAAGCGTGTCCACGGCAGGAATTAATCCAACATGATGAACATCGGGCTCCGCCGCTAGCGAAAATGTGGCAGCTGTGTGAGCCGTCATAAATGGGCCATCTTTGCCAGACCCTTGGGCCGTACCTCGAATTCTGAAGGCTGAATTGTGCAGAGTGTCTGAGGGGGCGCTCGATGTGGTAGCTCGATCCAGCGCTGCTCGAGGCGCCTTTTGCGGTAAGACAGTCAATATTTGAGCGTTGGGACTGTAGTGAGAGGGTTGGATGCACATTAGCGGTCCAACAGTGCTCTGTAGTGGAGGGCACAATCCCTGGCAAACAGCGAGGGTATCAGGAACTGCTGTTAGGGGCCTGAGGACGAGAGTCATTAGCCGTCAAGCTCAGGTCGAACCTTTTTCGCTGTCGGTGGAAAAACCCTAGGACCCCAATCTTTACGAAGGGGTGCCATAGGTGAAGGCTCTTCTCATGAGGTGACCCGTTGGCGCTGAGAGGAAGTTGAGCGTGACCAGGTTGGCGCCTGACGTCGTTCAGTCTCCCTGGGCCTGCGAGGAATCAGCTGGCGGAAGGCGGCTGATTGCTGTTTCGCTGCCCTAAACTTTTCCACCACCGAAGTGACCGCCTCTCCAAACAGACCGTCCTTAGAAATAGGGGCGTCCATGAGAAAAGATTTGTCCTTTTCTTTAATGTCGGCGAGATTAAGCCAAAGGTGGCGCTCAACCGTAATCAACCCAGCCATAGAATGGCCCACTGCTCGAGCAGTATGTCTGGTAGAGCGTAGCGCCAAATCTGTTGCTCGCCGCAGCTCTTTCACAGCCTCGGGTGTGATGCCCTCTCCCTCATCGAGTTCCTTTAAGAGCTCCGCTTGGTAGGCTTGAAGGACCGCCATAGAGTGGAGCGATGCGGCCGCCTGGCCTGCAGCCATGTAGGATTCCCGACGAGGCTGGATGTGACTCGACACGCCTTTGAAGGAAGAAGGGGGTGAGACTTCCATGCCGTTGCCGAATTAGGCATGAGATGTTCGGTGAGAGTCTCTTCTACCGGCGGCATCACTCTGCCTTCTCAACCTCCCAATCCAACCCCAGTTTACCCACTGCGCGGGAAACCACGTCCAACAGCTCGCTGTAGGAGGGGGAAGCACACATCTCCTGTCCACTAGGAGGGAGAGGGCTGCATGCACCAGCCATGATGTCCTCAGACTCTGAGCCGCGGTGGATAAGACGTCGTCGTCATGCGGCCCACAACCGAAGGAGATAGCATCGTAGGCCTCCAGGGTGGGCTGTAAATCCTCCTTTGCATAAACGATGGGTTCCACGAAGTTCATGTCCATTTCCTGCACTCGAGTCGGGGAGAGTGAGCGACGTGGAGAGAACTCCAGTGCAGCGTTGTCCTCGTAGTCTATGTCGCACATGTCTCCCCAAGCCATCGCCTCGTGCGGTGCCTCGGCAGCCGCAGAAGTGACACGGCGGGGGTTGGATGCGGGGGCGACCTAAGAAAATACTTCTACCCTCGAGCGCAGTACTTTAAGCTGCAGGCTATCACAATGGGGGCAAGTAGAAAGGCCACTACGTGATGTAAGCCCAAGCACACTACGCACCTTTCATGAGTGTCTCCCCCCGTGATGAACCTGGTACACGGTTCCTTACACTTCTGAAAACTCATCACGTCCGCAAAGAGGAGTTAACACTGCTCGAAGAAATAACCATTAAGAACGCGAGATGGTTTCCTTAGGGCACAGATGATTCGCTTTCCTGAAGGAAATGAAATCTGAGCGAAATAGCGCACGGCATTCAGGTATACTATGCATACGCATGTGTAGGGCGGTGCCAAGCGCTATTTGGCCAGTAAGATTGGCGGGATGGTATAGGGCTTCAGACATTCGTCACACCGAAAGGTGTTCCCATACGGTGACGTCACCGCAGCATCGAAGTGACCTATGAAAGGGAACAGAAGACCACCAATGATTTCAATAAATTTGTTTATTGCGCTTATTGTTTTTTCTTCTTTATTCCTTCTTTTGTGGAGCTGCTTTCTTCTAGAGTCACCTCTTCTCCTGGTAGCCTCACTCTTTTACCTTTGGCTGGCTTTTGAGAACACGGATGTTAATAAATTAATTTCAACCCTTAACATGTAATTATGGTTAATGCTCTAATTCAAATCACACAGCACTCTGGATTTTTTGGACACAGTCAAGAAAAATTAAAGTATATCCACCTTTTTCTTCCCGTAAAAATGGGTGTGGCCATTTGTAAATTCTATGGGTCTGGCTTTCAGTTTCATTCGCGTCCAGCTATTTATAACTGTACAGAACCGCACACTTTGCTGCTTGATATTGAAAAAGGTGGAAACAAAAAATTAAAAAATCTAACACAAAATCTATTTAATGACTTTAGAAGGTTTATTTTAAAAAGTATTTCTTGTGCAACATGACTTTAAGCACATAGTATTTACAGATTTAAAAAGTTTTGCGATTTACTGGAGTAATACTAATATATATTAAATGTGTTTGAACATTAAATACAAACACAAATTTTGTCAAACAAAATTTGCATGTGTAACATAATTTGTTTTGTTTTGTGCATCACATGGTTTGAAAAGTTTTGGTAAAAGCAAAACAAATTAGGACTGCCAAGGGTGTTCAGCAGATAAAAGAAAAAAAAAAACCTTGAATAAATATAAAAACATCTAGAAGTTCTGCTTTACAAAATAAGAGTATATTTGGATGCGTGTATTATAAATCAGACTTCTGTCCAATTATAAACTGATATCACATAACATTAAAGAAATGACTTTCAGTCTGTATGGTGTATGGTGAAAATCGTCGGACACGCACAGTTGCTTTCAATATTGCACTCTCATTTATTCATTTCACTCTAGACATGCTTACCTATGTGTGTAAGTACACATCTTCACTGTATACATACTAAAGTATGTATACGCCAACACACACATAATTAAACATGTAGAATTGTACATATATATTTATATAGACCTATAAATTTACATGTACGCACATTTATAAAAGAGTGCACACAATGCACTCTTGCACACACACACACACACACACACACACGCGCGCACGCACACTCACACACAACACAAATGTCATGCATCTGTGGCTCATTGTTTGTCTCCTGTTCGTGAACACACACGCACTCACAGACACAAACGTGGATATATTTCTCAGTCATACTTCATATCCAAAAAGGTCTTTGAAAACAACACCAGGTTGTGATTTTGGACACTTCAATTTTTTTTTTTTTTTTTTAAGGTTTAGAATTGAAATTAAATGGAAAACAAAAATGAGAAGAAAGGCATGGTGCTGTTTCGTCTGATCATAACCGCAGGTAAGGGGGTCAATTTGCATAATGTATACAGGTTAAGATTTTTCTTTCCTATATTTTTTTTTAATGATTTCTCTTTTTATATAAACAAAGCAGAAAAACAAACAAATAACCGAAAAAAGAAACTAACTCTACAGAGTAGGTCCCCATCCACAGTCCCTTCTGCTGACGGGGGTGACATCAAGCTGTACAGCGCAGTCAAAAACATATGTATCAGCTTCATTTACAGGTACAGCCATAATCAAGGCACAAAGATCTACAAGTAGATTTTTTACTCTCTTTCAATAAAGTTGTACAAAATAATATAACATTTTATAGTCTGTACAGGAAAGAAAAAAAAAAATCACCCTTGCACAGTCTGTACAAGTTAAGAAACTAAAATAAAAAACAGGGCGTTTCTTTTCGCAGATGTTTCGCCATCATGTTCCCAAAACCAAACCGAGGCTTCAGCAATGTTCCCGTAGCCCCTCCTCCTCCTCAACTCTTGACAGAGCCCTCCTCCTCATTTCAAAGACTCCACCTCTTTCACATAAAAAGGGCGTGGTCACTCCCACCATTCTCTGACCTGTCCGCAGCCTTAAGTGGGACAGAAATTCATGATGTGATGCTACATTGTGTGTCCATCTTTGTAAAGAAAAACGTCAGTCAAAACCTGATGGAAAAGTGCATTACTTCACTTCGCTTTCCCAGTGTTCGACAAACCCCCGAGTCCGCCTCCTCGTCCCCACTTCTGTCCGCGGGCGATCTTCAGTGTTCGGAAAGAGAAAGAGCAGCAGAGAGCCCTGTAGGCCAGAAGATCAAGGTTCGAGGTGCGAGACTAGGATTCCTGGAGGTCACAAGGTGATGCGATCTTCATAATCTGGCAGGCGCCAGCACGTATACATATATACACGATGATATCATTTTTTATTTGAATAAAAAATAAGGAGGTAGCCAGAGGCTTCATGGAATGGCAAAAATAAAGGCGATCCAAATAAAAACATTGGGGGGGGGGGGGGGGGGGGTCAGCAAGCCTCTTTGTCCCCGAATCATGAGTTAAAATAAAACTCCTAAAAACCGAAGGATGGTGCGCCAAACGTCAGTAGTATATTCGTCTGCGGTTTTGGCCTCGTGAGTTATGAGGGCAGGGGGAGTTTGGAGACACGTTCATAAAGAGCTGAAGTAAGATCACAAGAGTTCGTACTGCCGCAGGTGCATTCTCTGGATGATGTCTCGGCAGTCGTTGAAGACCCGGCGGATGTTTTCCGTGTCCACTGCACATGTGAAATGGGGGTAACAGTAGTGACGGCCGTCTCCGCTTTCTGTACTGATCCTCTACAAAAAGAATTTCAAGGGATTTCAAATGATTACAACCATTTTTTGATGATTAATCACATACTTTTTGTAGTTAAAATTCATTTAAGAAACATAAATATATATCTTACATTGATTCGTTTTTAAGGCTAAACAAGGTTTAAATTACAGTGTCTATACAGCCAATATTCCACCGTCTTTAAAGTCTGAATTGAGTGTAATGAGATAAAAAATAAAAAAAAAGTACATGAAATAACAGCACGACAACAATCTTTGTCAGTCTTTGCTGATTTTACTTAAAATTAAATATATACTGTGATTGAAAGTAATCATTGTGATTAATAAATCCCAAATAATGTGTCATGGTACTCTCATGAATGGCAGCAGAGACTGACCAGGAAGAGAAGAATTGTTGAATAAAGTCGTTATTTTTGTTTTCTTTGCGCACAAAAAAGTATTCTCATAGCTTCATAAAATCCACTGATGTCACTTGGACTATTTTAACGATGTCCTTACTACCTTTCTAGGCCTTGAACGTGGTAGTTCCTTTACTCTCTATGCAGCGTCAGAAAGCTCTCGGATTTCATCAACAATATCTTAATTTGTGTTCTGAAGATGAACAAATTTCTTACGGGTTTGGAACGACATGAGGGTGAGTAATTAATGACAGAATTTTCATTTTTGGGTGAACTATCCCTTCAAGTGCTGAAAATGAAGTATATGGTAAATATTTATTTTTTAGAGAGCCACAGGATGGCGCCAATTATTGGTTTACTTATTTAAACAGAGAGTAAATATTGGTCAAAATGTTGGTAAAATCAATTATTGGTCAATATCTGTTCTACAAATTACTCATCAACAGTGTTTTCCTCCATTTCATAAGAGAAAAGGAAAATCACAACTAAATGAAGCAGTCTAAAACCTGACTGCAATAGTTGCTGTGTTTAATCTGTGTTTCAAACAATACTAACCAAAAACTCGTCCCGAATGAAATACTTGGCTCTTGTCACTCTGGGGTCTTCACCGGGTTCAGGAGTTACTGAAAGATAGAAAAGGCTTGACAGATTAACATACACTGACCTGCACATGAATCCAGTTCAAAAAAAACAAATATGATCTTGGATTTGACCAATCTGAATCTCCGGTTCAACTCAATAACTCACACAGATACACTGCACAAGTCACTTTTTATGACACATTTATTGAGCTTGTGCACTTTTTTTTAATGACAGAACTCTCATATTTCCTTTAGCAGAAAAACAGATCTTGTCAATTATTTATCAACTAACTACTAAAACTTTAGGACTACAGTATTTGAGTATTTCCGGGTCTTGATCGGTGTGTGTCTGGGTGAAAAGCCTAACCTTTATCAGGCAAAGTGTATGAAGCATATTCAGGGAAATAATCTTCAATTTTGGATTTCCCAGCTAATACTTTCTCTGCCAGCATGTCTTGTTTGTTTAGGAACAATATGACAGAAATTGTCCGTAACCATCTGTGAAAAGAAGAAATAAAGACACGACAGAGACAGGCGTCAGTAAAGCTTGCGCTTACACTCAAGAACAAGTTATATGCTATAAAGAAGAAAATAAAGGCATCACCTGTTGTTCCAGATACTGCGAAAAAGAGCAAGTGCTTCCCGTAGCCTGTTCGTGTTGTTGTCTTCCCTCAAGACCATGTTATAGCTGCTGCTTGCTACCACAAAGATGATCGCTGTGACGTCTGCAAATCAGCACCACATTGGTAGAATCACTGTGTGTTTTCTGATATGTTAATTAAAGGGACAGTTTACCCAAAAATGTATTCACCCTAATGTTGTTGTTTTTTCTTCTTCACAAAATAAGATATTCTGAAGAATGTTGGTAGCCAAACAGTTGACGGTAACCATTGACTTCTATTGCATGGAAAAAGATACTATTGAAGTCAATGGCTACCGGTAACTGTTGAGTTACTCACATTCTTCAAAATATCTTCTTTTTTTTTGGTTGGATGTGATTCTTAAAGGTTTGTTTTTTGTTGATGGTGAGTAAATGATGACACTAATCTCATTTTTGGGTGAACTATCACTTTAAAGTATATGAGATGAAACTGTTAAAGGCCACACATCAAAACTTGTTTAACATGCATGTGTCTCACAAGGATTCATTCACAAACTCAATTTACCATTAAAACACTGAATCCATTTTTTCCTTTCATCTCTCTGACCTCCCACATCAAACATACTGAAAGAGAAGAACAGAGACATGAGGCTGTAGAAGGATATCAAATGTGTCCCTCTAGTGGACATATGAAGACATGACACGGCCCTTACAAACACAGCAACTCAACTGCAGTAAATAGTGGACTCACTGAAAGTTGACTTTGTCAACTTGAAATCGCGTCTCAAAAATCCCTGATGTTAACACTCTGCAGCGAAGCAAGTCCTGAAAGAAGAACGATTGAGTGAAAGTGTGTCAGGGAAGAACAGTTTTTGGAAAATAACTGTCTCGTATGAAGTTTCTCATCTAGAAAAAGCTGAAACTACCTGGTCTGTTGGAGTATAGTCACTTTGTCTCACTGCATCAATCCGGTCAAGAAAGCTGTAAAGACAAAAATAAAGAAGAGCATGAAGAAAAAGCAAATATGTGTATATACAGTGGTGTGAAAAATTGTTGGCCTCCTTCCTGAGTTCATATTTTTGTCACACTTTAATGTTTCAGATCATCAAACGATTTTAAATATTAGTAAAAGATAACACAAGTGAACACAACATGCAGTTTTTAATTAAGGTTTTTATTATTAAGTGAAAACAAAATCCAAAACTACATGGGCCTGTGTGAAAAAGTGTTTGCCCCCAAACCTAATAACTGGATGGGCCACCCTCAGCAGCAACAACTTCAATCAAGTGTTTGTGATAACTTGCACTGAGTCTGTTACAGCGCTGTGGAGGAATTTTGGTCCACTCATCTATGCAGAATTGTTTTAATTCAGCCACATTGGAGGGTTTTCGAGCATAAACCGCCTTTTTAAGCTCATGCCACAGCATCTCAATATGATTCAGGTCAGGACTTTGACTAGGCCACTCCAAAGTCTTCATTTTGTTTTTCTTCAGCCATTCAGAGGTGGACTTGCTGGTGTGTTTTGGATCGTTGTCCTGCTGCAGAACCCAAGTTCGCTTCAGCTTGAGGTCACGAACAGATGGCCGGACATTCTCCTTCAGGATTTTTTGGTAAACAGCAGAATTCACGGTTCCATTTATCACAGCAAGTCTTCAGGTCCTGAAGCAGCAAAACAGCCCCAGACCATCACACTACCACCACCATATTTTACTGTTGGTATGATGTTCTTTTTCTGAAATGCGGTGTTACTTTACGCCAGATGTAATGGGACACACACCTTCCAAAAAGTTCAACTTTTGTCTCGTCAGTCCACAGAGTATTTTCCCAAAAGTCTTGGGGATCATCAAGATGTTTTCTGGCAAAAATGAGACGAGCCTTCATGTTCTTTTTGCTCAGCAGCAGTTTTTGTCTTGGAATTCTACCATGCAGACCATTTTTTCCCAGTTTCTTTCTTCTGCTGGAGTCATGAACACTTACCTTAACTGAGGATGTTATTGTGGGGTCTTTTGTGACCTCTTGGATGAGTCGTCGCTGTGCTGTTGGGGTAATTTTGTTGGGTCGGCCACTCCTGGGAAGGTTCTCCACTGTTCCATGTTTTTGTCATTTGTGAATAATGGCTCTCACTGTGCTTCGCTGGAGTCCCAAAGCTTTAGAAATGGCTTTATAACCTTTTCCAGACTGATAGATCTCAATTACTTTCTTTCTCATTTGTTTCTTAATTTCTTTGGATCACGGCATGATGTCTAGCTTTTGAGGATCTTTTGATCTACTTCACTTTGTCAGGCAGGTCCTATTTAAGAGGTTTCTTGATTGCGAACAGGTGTGGCAGTAATCAGGCCTGGGTGTGGCTAGAGAAACTGAACTCAGGTGTGATAAACCACAGTTTTAACAGGGGGGCAAACACTTTTTCACACAGGGCCATGTAGTTTTGGATTTTGTTTTCCCTTAATAATAAAAGCCTTCATTTAAAAACTACATGTTGTGTTTACTTGTATTATCTTTGACTAATATTTAAATTTGTTTGATGATCTGAAACATGTGTGACAAACATGCAAAAAAATAAGAACTCAGGAAGTGGGCCAACACTTTTTTTTGACACCACTGTGTATATATATATATATATATATATATATATATATATATATATATATATATATATATATATATATATATATATATATATATATATATATATGAAAGTGTCATTATACAATCATTCAAAGGTTTTGGGAAGGGTTTTTTTGTCTTTTACAAAATTGTAAAATAATTAGCTTTTTCTTTTTTGGAAACCTTTCACATTTCACAATTTCACATTTATTTTAAATAATCGTATTTTTATTTACTGACAAAAAAATAAAATAAAATAAAATAAATAAATAAATAAAAATATCTTACTGACCCCAAACACAACATACAAACACCAAGAATCTTAAGCTAAAAAGCACATTCAAAAATCGCTTCATTGTGTCTCAAATGTGACCGTTAATTTCATCATATCAGACTTTTTTATTAAAAATGGCAACAACGATCAATAAACAGCCACCGCTCTTATTCTAACAATGCTCCTTTGAAGCTCTAGATATACCTGTTGCTGTATCAGATATATTCAAAGAACCTGAAAGAACCCCTGAAAGCATCCCTACAGCAAGTATGCAGCTGAGGTATGTTAGATAACAAGCCCATGTCTTACTCTTACTTCCCTGCAGAAAGGCAGAATATTAGCCCAACACTCTGTGACAATCATGTGATACTAGTGCTATCAGCACTAACGGAGACTAATATAGACTCATCCCACAAGCTTGTGACAATCTGTAACGACCTCCCCCACCCAAAAAATAATTAAATAAATAATAAAATGAAAATTGGTTTATGTGGAGATCTCTTGCTTTTAATTTATATGTGATATTGAAGCATTTCTTTCAGATGTGAAGTTTAATATACTATGATTATGGACTAATGATCAGGTCATTACATTCTTACACATTTTAGTCAAGTAATAATATTTATGAAAGAATACTTTTATTCAACAAGGATGCATTAAACTGACCAAAAGTGACAGTAGAGACATTTATAAAGTTACAAAAGATTTATATTTCAAATAAATGCTGTTATACTGAATTTTCTGTTCATCAAAGAATCCTGAAAATGTATCACGGCATAGTTTTCAGCATTAATAATAAAAAAAAAAAAGTGTTTTAATGAGCATCAAATCAGTATATAGAATGATTTCTGAAGATCATGTGACACTGAAGACTGGAGTAATGATGCTGAAAATTCAGCTTATCCATCTCAGGAATAAATCAATGTTAAAATTGATTAAAATAGAGTAAATAAACAGAATAAATAATATTTAAAATAATAATATTATTTTAAAATATTTTATATTATTGTAAATTGCAATAATATTTCATGATATCACTTTTTTAAATTAATTTTTTTGATTAAAAAAAAGCCTTGGTGCACATAAGAGACTTAATTTAAAAATATATTTAGACAAAAACAAAATTATATTTAGTGCAATAAATATATAAAATTTTTGCCATTAAATAATCAATTACAATTTACCTTATTATCTTAAATAAAACCTTGGGTGGATTGTTTTCTATAATTTATTTTTTTTTTTTTTAAATGTGGTGAGTCCAGGTTCTAATCTGACCTAACAGAACATTGTATATTTTATATCAGGAGCAGAGACCCATTTCTTTACATTTTGTTTTGTGGTTTCATTAGAACAGACAGCGATGCATGGAAAAAAACAACAGACTGGAACAGAAACACTGCCTGCGAACTCACTGTCATCATTTGAACACTGTTGCTTTTAAAAACTGATAACAACCGGTCAGCAAAACATTACAAACCACAAAATCCAGCACTAGATCTCCACTCATAATGGAGACACTGAATGACAACAACTTCTGCTTGTCAGCTGCAGACACTTCTTCTGTATCAAACACATCTTTGGCATGAGCGGATTCATAAAGCTTAAATAAACCTGATGCATCCCTATATACTGGACCTACATTTCACCGAACAATGCACTTCCAATGTTGACCTCCAGAGGGCAGATGTCTGCTCAGCTGTATTAAACCTCATTGAATTTTAATTCCTCCTCCCTAACTACAATACAGCGATCTCTGAGAATCAACCAAAACTACCTTTCTCTCAATGTGAGCAGAGCACTCAAAAAAAAAAACAGTGACTATACATCTCATGAGCATAAAAAGAGCTCTTTACCAGCATCGGACGGGCTGAGGAGGTGTTTGTGTGACAAAAGTACAGGACAGGCTGTCTATCTGCCATCAAGGATACGTACAGTATTGACAAGATGTGCTGCGAGTCCCCACCTCCTTCTTGTGGCGTTTTGCACGTATTAAATGCTGTACGCATGATCAGTGTTGACACAAAGGTTGAAGAAGAACAATCCAAACAAATTCCACTGGTTGATTTAGGAAGAACAAAAACGGCACGGCAACTAAAACATTACATGACTAAGAACTAATCAAGATATATTGAACTTCATCACAGTAAAGCTAAACTAAAACCAAAATCCTTTTCATTTGTTTAAACAAAAGTATAAAATATAATAATAATATATACAAACAAAAACTATTTATATATATATATATATATATATATATATATATATATATATATATATATATATATATACATACATACATACACACACACACACATGTAAATTATATGTTATATAGTAATTTTATACTGTAAAAACTTTTACCATAAAAAATTTGCACAATAATATATTGGCTTAACCAATCAGATTTCAGAGATACAATTATCTAATTTTCTAATAGGTATTTGAATTTGTGTGTTTATTTACATTTTTTAAATTTAATCTCCCTTGGTTGCTCTTATGCTGAAAATAACATCTCTCACGCTGTTAATCCGATTTATCATCCTGGTTTTTCCGAGTCTGGAGAATGTTCAGTACCACAGATAAGATAAGATATAAGATATAAGATAAGATAACTAAGCCCAGATTGTTCTCGGTGGGTGCTTTGTACACGGTTTAGGAACACGAGTTGGATTCTAGACCAGAAAGCAGGGAAATTGTCCCTGGAGCCATTCCAAAACCAGTAAATCCAGTTTACACGCTGAACAATATGGGAATGTTTGAACACGTTTCACATGTCCTATTGAGTGCAGTGGCTCTTCAGCTGCGGGTATCGGTGCTAGATCACTGAATTTGACTGAGAAAGCTATTTGGAGCTTGCATTTCTCCTGTTATATACAAAACCTCTTCTAATCCACACAACTTTTAAAGTTACAGATTTTAACTGTTGAAACTGTCAACAGTCTGAAAAGAATGGAAAACTTTTGAATTTTGTCTAAGACTTCTCAATTTTCTAATCTGCATTGGGTCTGGACTTGTAATTCTTTAAAAACAAATATTAATAAATGTTTGCTTTAACTTTCATGCAACTCATTCTGCATACACCCACACACTCTGCATTTTCGAGTCTGAGCTGTGAGAATCCCTGCATCTGGGTCTGCAGGCATGAAATGAAACTAAAAAAGGCAAATTTGACAGTACCACTTGGGTCAGACCACAGGGTCTCGCTTATGCCCAGAATCAGGTTTCAGTTTAATGCTCATGCATGCATACGTACATATATCAGAGTGTTGCTTTTCACTTGTTGCAACGATTTAATTGCACTTTCTGTGTTCTTGTAGGTGCTAGCAATGCATGATCATGAAAATGCACAAGCTAAAAAATTAAATAAAAAAAGTTAAGTTTTGCGTATGTAAATGAATTAAAATATAATTTAAGAATACAAATGACAATTAATAACTGTTATGTTCTTTGCAGTGTTAATTAATTTAGTCTTTAGTTTGAATTAATTGAAAATTATAAACAAATCTGTAATGAGTCACATCATGTCACTGTTAAAAAATGTTTAAAATATATCTTCACAAAATAAAAATGTTGCTTGAATAATAATTATATCAAAGAGACCAGAGGGGAAAAAAAGTAAAACAATTAAAATAAAAAAATTATTATTGTAGACCTTAACCTCAATGTAACCTACACTTACAGAATTATGTATAGAAATAATTTTCAAACATAAATTGCTAGTAAATTTCACAAATAATTACAAAGAAGCAACAAGCAACACTCAATTAAATGTGAAATTCTAAGTAGAAAGACCTAAGTACAAGGTATTTTCTTGTAAAACTTACTTCAATAAGTTATACTTAAAGTTATACTTCTTTGTTTTATTTACAACTTTGAAAAATCATTTAGATTGAAGTAACATACATGCCACAAGATATCTGTCTGTTGTAAATCATATTAAAAAGCTGTATTTAATATAATGGCATGATGGTTTAATAATCACTATTGGTTTTCAGAGGTTTGAGCAGTTGCTGTTCTATTTTAAGCGAAATCCTGGCAAACTCTCCAAACAGAAACCCGAAATGCTAAAAATGTAATTCATAATCTGTTGCTATTTTTATCAACTGCACGTGTGTGTTTTTGTTTGTGTATCTATGTAGAAAAGGCAGAAAAAAGACGAGCGAGAGGAAGGAAGAGAGAGCGAGAGCAAGAGAGAGAGAGAGCGCACCACTGTATATCAGTGAATGTTTATTCACTTCAAGCACTTATGAGGTTCTGATATGTATAACCACACACACACACACACACAGGCCCTTTCTGTGCCTCACCTTCTCTTTCTGACCTTCCTTTGTTTACGCGCATTGCCGGGATACTCCCTTTGATTCGGTGGCGCGCACACACACGTGACGCCCTCCACCAGTGAGTGCTCTGCAGTGCTGTGCTATAAATAGCTCCTGCTTGCCCCGGCTGTGCTGTTCCTTTACATAAGCACTGGCGGAGGGAGGAGGGGGACAGACAGCCCAACCACAACCTCCATACAGCCGGGCCTGCAGAACGCCACACACCACTGGGATCTCTCTCTCTCTCAGACTGCTGCTTTCACTGTC
The DNA here is from genome assembly GCF_018340385.1 of Cyprinus carpio. Classification (NCBI taxonomy): domain Eukaryota; kingdom Metazoa; phylum Chordata; class Actinopteri; order Cypriniformes; family Cyprinidae; genus Cyprinus; species Cyprinus carpio. The sequence goes on from NC_056595.1 coordinate 21,903,416, forward strand.
CTCTATCACAACGGCACGGTCTCAGGCTCACCGACCCACTTCCGTACAAACACGTATTTGTGTGACATTAACATGCAATCCGTTTTCTTTGAGGCCCAAAATAGACATGCAATATGTGATAAAAACGAACACAGACAGATCACACAATCGTGTAATGATCTCACAGGTCAAAGGGCAGTCAAGATGCATTGAGATAAAGTAGAGTATTGTGGTATTGTAAATAACTACAATATAAGAGTTTTATCACACTTATGAATTGTTACTTTCTGGTTGAATTACAAAAAATTATTTTAAAACAATAAAAAATTCTTTGTAAAAAAATAATAGACAATTATACATACATATATATATATATATATATATATATATATATATATATATATATATATATATATATATATATATATATATATATATTACCAATACAAAATATACAGTATATCAAATATAAGGCATGTTTTCATAAAATAAAACAAATAAACAGTTTTCCATCTATTTTATGTTATGTTTTGATGCCTGATTTCACTTTAAGAAAAACTGGAAATCTTAAATTCATAAATAAATGCAAATATAAATGAAAATATTATTTAAGAATGCAACTGTATGCAATTATAATAAAAAAGTAAACTTATTTTAACATTAATTGCAATACTAATATTTGTGTCTTAAGTTTTTTTTTTTCAACAGTTGAACTAATACTTATTTTGATGGAAAAGGGCAGGAAGCCCTTAAAGCTTCTCTTTTGTTGATAAGCTCTTATAAATAGTGAAGAGGCATATGTTGCATTCCCCCAGTGCACATTAAAGCAAGATGGAGTGTGTGTGTAGCACTATTTCCAGCAAATCATCTCTGAGATGCTTGAGTATCATAACCTTTAACCCTTTTAAGTCATACTGCAATTTCGGTTTTATTCCAGTTAACTGTGCAGCCCTAGCACAAAATCATGCAGGGGAGTTCGAACATCACTAACATTTTGTTCCAAAACTATAACTATAATTTCCAAAAAAAAAAAAAAAAAAACCTGAATGCAAGTAGATTTATCTGAAAACTTTCTCAAAGACCGTCCACCCCTGGATCGACCTGGATCACAGCAAACACATCTGAGCAGACACTGATTTGAAATTGTATAACAGAGGAATTCTCAGTATTGTTAAAGTCTTCCACAAAGAACAAGCCTGTATTGAGAGCAGCTGGGTGTCTGTATGATCCTCGGAGTAACTCCGGGCCTTTTCTAGCTGAGAGACAACAGTCGCCATTATGTGTCAGGCACTGCACTAGCTGGTGATGCTATCTGTGTCTTACCAAGCGGCTGACCAACTCCCATGACCTGACCATCCTCCTCACGCTTTCATACCTGACACATGGCCACTGTTACACAAGAGAAACGCCAGCACTGGCCTAAAAAAGCCACCAGTGGACGATAACTGACTGTTTGTGTACCTACAATCTCCAGATGCAAAGAACCTTCTATATATATATATATAACCTGTTTTAGTGGGTTGCCTGAATGTCTTAAGGAAGCGCTAAATAAACAGGCTGGTTTCGTGTTCATCTGAGCCTGATCAGACACGTTCCTTCAAGGGATGTGCAAAACTACATATTTTCAAAACAGACTAGTTGCTTAGTTGTCTGAACTGGTTTCAGGTTTACCTGACCCTGATTTACAGATGCAGCTTTTCTGAGAAGGTTTTACAGTGTACACCTTCAAACATCTAAAGCACAGTGACTTCAAACACCTGTGACTGCCTTATTAACGCTTCTGTTTGAAAATTTGAGGTTTTAAAGGAATTAATACTTTTATTCAGCAAGGATGCATTAAATACATAAAACTGACAGTAATGCTACAGAAGATTTCTATTTCAAATAAATGCTGTTCTTTTGAACTTTCTTTTTATCAAAGAATCCTATAAAAAAAGAATTCATCATATTTTCCACAAAAATATTAAGCAGCAGAACTGTTTTCAACATAATAAATGTTTCTTGAGCAGCAAATCATCATATTAGAATGATTTCTGAAGAATCATGTGACACTGAAGACTGGAGTAATGATGCTGAAAATACAGCTGTGCATCACAGGAATAAATTACATCCTAAAATATATTAAAATAGAAACTAGTTATTTTGAATTGTATTAATATTTCACAGTATTGCTGTTTTTACTTTATTTTTGATCAAAATAATGCAGCCTTGATGAGCAGAAAAGACTTCTGTAAAAAAAAAAAAAAAAAAAGTCAAAAATATATGCAGGCCCATGCAGGTCCAGCTGTGTTTACTGAACATATTCCCTTTAGATTTACACTGTAACAGCCACACAATTATGCTATTCTGTTCAAAACATCGCAAACTCAAATGACGGACCAAAATAGCTACCAGCATACAAATAAACAGAACCACTAAACAGTGCAAACAAATATGCAACCTATTATAATAACTATCAGCAGGGGAAGACAATACGCTTTTGTCAAATTCTTGAATCTATTTTTTTCGGTAGCTGCAACTTAAGCAATAAGCAACTCTTAAAAACCTGACACAAGTAGAATTATGGCAGTTCACAAAACCAAACCAAAAGTCACCATCATAACACAGACACCAGGTAAAGTCCAATTAAACGTATACTTACTAATGCGCACAGTCAATTAGTTGATATTCGTTGGAGCGCTCATAACATGCCTTAACGCCTTCATCATCCCAGAGCTTCTTCGCATGATCGAAAAACTCCTGTGGAGAATACAAACATCTTTAAAACAACAATTTCTTACAAATGTAGAGCATTTGCATGCCAAAATGATTGAATTTCAATAGCATTAGCAATCATTTTTAGAACTATTGTCTCTTTACTTCATTTAAGATATATTTCTTGAACTGATACCACTAGATACTTGCAGCTACATTCAGAAAATGTGTTTTGGTTAAAAGCCTTTTGGCTGTTCTGGAAATAGACTGACGGATCACACCGGCCCGCCGCTGCTCCGAGCACATCTCGTCATGCAAGCATTTAAATGCTAGTCTCTATTACCACTTGTTTGCAACTTTACATAACATACTGAAATAGGAATTATTATTTTTTTTAGCTTTATTAGCTTTTACAGTCTTGGACTTCAAAAAAGTTAAGGCCAAATATCATTTTAAAAATAAAATCTATTTCTTGAACTGCTGTTTTAGAAAAAAGTACAAAGCTGTCACTTGTGCGGTACCCTAAGGTACAAAAATGTACCATATTTACTCCTAAACAGCAAATATCCAAAATGCAGATGAGTTTGTTTCTTCAGAAATGTAACATTACATCACTTGTTCATCAATGAACACTCTGTTGCAAATGGGTGCCGTCAGAATGAGAGTCCAAACAGCTGATAAAAACATCACAATAATCCACAATCAATCCACACCACTCCAGTCCATCAGTTTGGACTTTCATTCTGACGGCACCCATTCACTGCAGAGGATCCATTGGTGAGCAAGTGATGTAATGCTAAATGATAAAGAATAATCCACAAGTAATTCTTGGTTGGTTTGTGGGTGATTGAATTTTAAGTTTGTTGTTATTTTTGGGTGAAATATTCCTTTAAGATAAACCAATAATACATGTCCGCAGTCATTATTGTATCTATCACCTGTTGAACCTAGGAGTAAACCACAAATTACTCACTAAATAAGAACTGAACTTTCTGGATTTTCCAATATTTACAATCCAACCGTACAAACATTCTAAAATTTATGAATTCATGTGTGAGAAAAGATCTGCCATTAATTAATTAAAGAGAAATCCAGGAGCTGAAAGAAGATCTGTGGTCTAAAACTGTCTAATTACAGATCTCCATTGCAGCGGAAACCACAATGTCTGAAAATAGTCTGGAAGTCTGAAAACACAGAGCCAACATTTGTGCAACCAAAAGTCAAGACATCTGCCATATCACTGTCCAACTTTTCCGAAAAGGCATTAAATGTGCTAGAATACCACAACAAAATAATAATAACATAACCGACCCCACTGCACACTGTTTAATGCTAACCAAACAAAATGTAAGCAAAGTAGAAACATATGCTAAGCTAACAGACAGAATCAGCACGACAGAGAACTTCTACAGTTTAGAATTAGTGTCAGTTTAAGTTTGATTCAGCCTGATCAGATGGAATTCTACTTATTCCACTGAAAATTCCCCTGAACAACCCAATTCCAAAGTTTTCACTTGATACCCTGAAACAAGCAAAGCTGAGAAAAGGACACTGACAATTTATCCATGACTTCGGTGTCTTCTAATGACTGGCACAAATATCAGTTTCAGTAAACCTATGTCAACCTGTGGATAAAACACACAGCTACTTTAAGGAACACAAAATGTCTAAATTAAAACAAGTTTCACTCACTGAAAAATGCAAAGACTATATGCGACCCTAGACCACAAAACCAGTCATAAGGGTCAATTTCTCAAAATTGAGATTTATACATCATCTGAAAACTGAATAAAAAATAAGCTTTCCATTGATGTATGGTTTGTTAGGATAGGACAATATTTGACCGAGATACAACTATTTGAAAATCTGGAATCGGAGGGTGAAAAAAATACTGAGAAAATCACCTTTAAAGTTGTCCAAATGAAGTTCTTAGCTATGCATATTACTAATCAAAAATTAGGTTTTGATATATTTACGGAAGGAAATTTACTAAATATCTTCACTTGATATCCTAATGATTTTTGGCATAAAAGAAAAATCAATAATTTTGACCCATACAATGTTTTTTTGGCTATTGCTAAAAATAAACCCCAGCGACTTAAGACTAGTTTTGTGGTCCAGGATCACATATTTGTATCTTTGTCCTGAATTACACTCAGCCAACCGACAACTAAAGCAATTGATGCAAATGCATTTAATGTTAAAACCTTCTCTGTTCGTGGATTAGTCAAGGTCTCCTGGATTAGTCAATCTGGAAATTAAATACTACATATGAACCCAAAATATCCCTCACAAACCTGTAATTTAACATAACCTAATGTGCTAGCAAACCACAGATACAACAACAATACATGACAAAGTTCAATCAGAACATAAGCTATCATACCAACAAGCTAACCATATTACAATATGCATAATAATAAATACAGTATTTTACTACTTTTTAATGCAATTACAATATTTTAACTACTGCCAAAAATGTATAAATATACGCTAAACACTAAACATTAAAAATGAAAACACATCTACGTGATAATCGAGCATGTCTGTAAAATAATTGTTTTATGTTTTAGGCGTTTGCTAGAAATGCTAGAACTCTATCCCATACTGCTGATAAAATTAAAGCCTAATTTTTATTCTTACTGTTAAAAATGGTAAAATCTACTGCCCATTTAAACTGCAGACTCAAACAACAACAAAGCAGTCAGTATCTGCATTCCCACAAAGTAACTTTCCTCAGTAACATATTCAAACTTTCAGTAAGTAGCAGGAACTGGTATTGGTATTTTCATTAATCAAAAGACTCATATAAAAACCTCTCGGTAAGTGGTTCAAAAACTTTTACACAAATTCAAATGTCATTCAAAGCATCTTGGGTAAATTCTGAAAATGAGGCTGCTTACCTGTGTGTAATCAAAGTCAGAGAGCGGCGCTATGCTTTTGATAAAGTCGATCCTAAACTGGTCCTCTGGATTGGCGAGTGGGACGGGTGGTATTAAAGTGCTCATTGCAGACACTATGGTCTAGAAATAAAAACCAAAGAGTTATGAGCCGTGAGACCGAGATTAGATCTAGAAAACAACTTGTAGAAACTAAATCAGGAATGAGAGCGGCTCACTCACCACGATGGCGTCCTTCACATTTTTGCGAATGTCTTGAATTTTCTGTTTCTTTTCCCTGTATGTGAAAACATTTAAATCTGGTTAAAAGACAGAAAAATATTTTCCAAAATAAATAAATTGCAAGACTTAATTTCAAATCTCCAACTACTGGTTCTAGGAATAGTTCTTTTTTTAAAAATATATGTATATAATCTTGTCATTAGGCCTATTTAATCACCCTCATGTCATTCCAATTTTTTCTTCTGTGGAACACAAAATGAGATATTTCAAAGAATCTTCATTCAGCTCTCTTCCACACAGTGACAGCTCAAAAAGACCACATCTGTCAAGCTCTCAAAATGACACAAACTATATAATTTGTGAACCATATTCCAAGCCTTGCCAAAGCCAAAACTTGACGTGTCATGAAACTGAGAATGAAATTTGAGAGCTAGAGTGAATGGAAAGGCCTTAAGTAACTAACGATTTGAATTTCAGCCTCTTCCTGGCACAAACCTATCATATGACTTCAGAAGACTTGAAAAATATAATGCACGAGTCATATGAACTACTTTTACTGTGCTCTCTTATCAACATAAAAGTAGTTTGGAGCTAGACACAGTTGCACAGAATATCTAATTAAGCTATGTCATTTAGATATGCTATATCAGGATGCAAAAACTCTTTTAAAGATACATGCATGGAACTTTAGAGAGGCCTGGTGAACATTCAGTCTATGATTTTATGATCTTAGGCACTTCTCACTCATGCTTTACTTGCGTACAGATTCTGTATGAGCACATAACGGTGATGTTGCAGTGAAGCACTAGCTGATAGCATGTAGTGCTACATCACAATCTGCTTCAGCATGTATGAGGGTTTCCTTCGCCATGCCGAGGCTGAACACAGGGCCCAGCACTCACATAACGCCCTCACATGCACATATGTGACATCAGTACAGTAAACAGGTACTCACTCCGCATTAAACCCGTTGACATGAAGAATTCTCATCTGCTTCACAATAGTGCTTTTCCCCGATTCCCCAGCACCTAGGAAGCAAACACAGCCGTGTGAATACATGCAAAGTCTCTCAGATAGTACTTCAGATATCACGGTGTGTGGTGGTGTGTTCTTCATATGTACAATCCGACATGCCACATTGAGCTGTCAAACACGGTGCGTTTGAAAACAGCTTCGTATGTCGGATATAACGCCTCAAGTCTCCTCTTACCCAACAACAACAGTCGATGTGTGGCTTTATAAGCCTGTCTCTCTTTTTGCAACTGTTTCTCTATTTTCTTGTTGGCCTCTCGCTGTGTTTTCTCGTCGATGCGCTGGTCTTCGGTTTTACTGCTCCCCAAACACCCCATCTTACTCCCTCGAAGCCAATCTGCGCGCTGCCCTTATGAACGATCAATCCAATTCCGATTCCAAATTGAGAAAATAATCCACAATAGACAGGGAAAAGGGGTTTGTTTCTCCTCCCTGTTACAACGTCTCAAGCAGCCCGGGCGTCATTCAGGCGACGGGATTGATGAAACTGATCACATTTCGATCAGTAAGGTGGGATATGAACTTGCGTCTGGATCCGGGGGTCTCTGTGAGCCCCTGCCAGGCGCTCTTCCCTTCTCTTCTGTTCTCTCGCCCTCTCTGTATTTTTCTATGTGATATTCTCTGGCTGTATCTCTGCTGTAGTCTGTAACTCAGCACTGCCTCTGTCTGTCACACCTGGTAATGGCCGTTAAGAACCAGGAAAACTGTTACAAAGTAGCGCTGACTGGTGGAACGCGGTAACGGACGAGATCGAACGTTTCGACGTAACAGCGTGAGGAAAGAATGTTACACTGTAAAGTGTAGCGAATGTGACATTGTAGCAGCTGAATGCCTGGGTCTCAAAGTCTGTCAGGTTTATACTGAGGGGAAAAAACATCTTAAACCGGTCTAAGCTGGTTTTGCAGGTCTTAAACGGTTTAGGGTCTCTCAGTCTGACAAACTGAAAGTTTTCCCTCTAAATCCAGCCGACCTGACTACTGACTGCGAGCTTTGTTCTGTTATTATAACGACTATTTTAGAACACTATTTAGCACACTAAAGTTCTCCTATTTTATACTTAAAAACACATGACTTTCACTTCTCATAAAACGTCTATAAAAAGCTGTTAAATTCATGTAAACTGACGGATGTTTTGTTAAACCATTAAAGGGATAGTTCACCCAAAAATGAAAATTCTGTCATCATTTACTCACCCTCATGTCGTTCCAAACTTGTATGAGTTGCTTTCTAATGTTGAACATAAAAGAAGATATTTTGAAGATTGCTAGTAATCAAACAGTTGGTGGTTTCCATTGACTTCCATAGTTCACCCAAAAATACTATGGAAGTCAATGGGAACCACCAACTGTTTGATTACCAGCAATCTTCAAAATATCTTCTTTTATGTTCAACATGAGAAAGCAACTCATACGACAAGAGGGTGAGTAAATGATGACAGAATTTTTATTTTTGGGTGAACTATACCTTTAAGTAACTGTGGTAAACCATGAAATATGCATCATCCTTGCAAATATATTTAAACATATATTCAAATTATGAAGAAAAAATGTAAAAGCATTTTTCCAAGCATATCAACTCTTGCACTGAGATATGCAAGGTCAAAATATCTAAGAAAATGTCTCCTAGTGGCTCAAATGGGGATGCATTTGTGGTTTAGGTATTTTAAATGACATTAAGATTTAGAAATTTAGTGTTATATAAAAATATAATATAATATAACAATGTATTTATGCAAATGTGCAAAATTATATAAATGTAGACAAAAAAAAAAATACTATAGGCCCAACTACTTTAGGTTAGGAAGATGACAATATTTCAACATTGCAGAAGCATCATGTGAAGTATTGTTCATACAGAAACTCTCATAATTTATGTGTGATAGTTGTGCTCAGATTTGAAGGTCTGAATTCCTGTCTGAATTATAGTTTTTTTTTTTAAATAATTCACACCTGGCAAAATTATTAGTTTATGTAAGCCCTACTTTAACATCTAAAAAAGTTTATATAGATACATATTAAACCAATTTTAATCAAACTTCTCTCATAATCTAGAAGTATTCGAAAACAACTGCAATTTATGCAGAATATCGATAGGTACCAATTTGTTTCACTGCACTAAACTATATGGAAGAGTTTTTGGCAAAATTGTTGATGTTTGTATTTACTCGAGAACAAAATCTACATGTATGTTTCTGGCCTAAAGCTCAAATCTTTCAAAACAACAGACCATATTGCATAATGCTATCATTACAATTAGCTAGCCATATGCAGTTAGGGCCACGCTAGAGCCAAAGTACACATTCAGTAAATGATAAAAAACCTTTTTACAGGGTGACAAAGTTCAGTTTACAGACCACATACAATTCACATTGCAATGCTACAGAAAGGAGAAATACCAACTTGTGTGAAAGCATGACAACCTTTTGTTTTTGCCCCGAAAGGATTCCCTACATGGTACAACCATAATCAAACTATTCAACACTTATAGAAGGAACTAAACAAACACCCCTTTTGGCTATTCACGGTGAGGCATCCATTACAACAGACAAAAACATGTGCTATAATTTTAATATAGGTCAGTTAAAACTATTTTTGTGCTTTCATTAAATATAAGCTACAAGTCATGTTATTTTAATTATAGCCCATGGGCAAAAAATACCTGTTACCTCTATTAAAAGGAAATGATATTCGCTTTAGGGCTGTGTTATCTACTCCTTGATATGCCACATATTTAAGTAGTTACAGGACAACTTGTACAAAGACATTCGCAAGGATGTGTCATTCTTCTAAACTAAATATAACTGTACCATAAAGCTTCAAGATAACTCAGCGAGATCCTCCATTAAAGTTAATTTATAAGCCACATCTTGGATGACTTCTCTCTCTTTATAATTCTATTATCCATTTCTAAAAACTGACAACATCTGCAGCCAAGGTTGCTTAATCTGCCTTTATGTAATTTCAGTTTTATAACACTGAAGTAAAACCAGACATCCTTAGATTAATACAAGAAAATAAATATAAGAAATTAATGTAGAAAAATAGGAATGCGCAAAGGTCTGAAATGCCACTCTGTGTTTGTCTTCGGCCAGCTATGTCTGAGTTCAACTGAGTCATGTGCCAGTAAACCATGCAAATTTGCTCACTCTTTATAAATAGCTCCAAAACCATTGCTGGATTCTGATTTTGGTAGGTCAGACCAGAGGAACAGTTCACCTAAAATTAGCCAAATTAGCTGAAAATGTTCAGCGGTGAATGGGTGAATGGGTGCCGTCAGAATGAGAGTCCAAGCAGCTGCTAAAAACATCACAATAATCCACAAGTAATCCACACCACTCCAGTCCATTAATTAACATCTTGTGAAGTGAAGAGCTGCGTCCGAGTCCTCTATCCATAATATTGCTTTTTCAAGTGAAAAAAGTTGTCTTGTCTGAATCAGGAGAGAAATACACACAGATCAAGTACTGTTCTAAAACAGTTCTTAACAAATATGTGGCTGAATTTTGATGTGAGAGGACAGCAGGGGATGGACTTTTTCACTGGAGCAAGCAGAATTATGAATTATGGACTGGTATTTTCACCAGAAGCAAGGGTTTAAAATTAAAACGTCTTGATGCATTTATTTCTTATAAACACGCAGTTTTCACTTCACAGGATGTTAACTGATGGACTGGAGAGGTGTGGATTACTTGTGGATTACTGTGATGTTTTTATCAGCTGTTTGGACTCTCATTCCGACGGCACCCATTCACTGCAGAGGATCCACTGGTGAGCAAGTGATGCAAATTTCTCCAAATCTGTTCCCATGAAGAAGCAAACTCATCTACATATTGGATGGCCTAAGAGTAAATTATTTTTCAGCAAATGTTCATATATTTTGGGGTAAACCATTCCTTTAACAAGGCCTCTGACTTTCTTTATATCAAGTGTCTTATGATTTATCAGCATAAAAGATTACAGAACAATTTTAAATTCCCAGTGTGGATTAAGAAGTCACCAGTTCATCATGTTATTAGAAGCAAAGGACAATAAATGAATGAAATCAAATGACAGGAAGTCTAATACCTTTAGTCTTAATGACTCATGCCTTTGGAAACAGGTATCCACACAAATGATTTCAGTACACAATCAGCACAGAGACATCACTTAGCAACATACCACACTTTACAATCCAGTACTAAACTACTTTAGATAAAGGAAGATGCTTTACAGCATTTAAAACAGCTGTACAGAGTCAAATTAGGTCATTTAATTTGATACTATTCAGTAATTTTAAATGTAAAGTGTTATTTAAAATCAAATGTGCATGTGTGTAGTTCAGCAGGTTGTCTAGCTGGTTTCCAGCATTAAACTAAAAGACTATCAGGATGTTTGCGTGAGCTCTCAGTGTCCCAGAGGTCAAAGTAATAGACTCTTTTACTATGACTTAGTATCTTATCAAAGCATCATGTCTTGGCTGATATCTCACTCACTTACATCATCACCAGATCCATTAATTGTCTATGGAAAGAGAATAATATACTTTTTAAAATTTATTTGACAATTTTCTTATATTTAATGGCCCAAGACTGAAAATAATACGTATAAACAGATAACCTAAATTAAATTGATAGATAAAATAATGCATGCTTAAATCATTTTTCTTGAAGCTTGAACATACAGACATATTATTATAGAAGTATTCTTAATGCCTTGTAATACGTGTAACAATGCATTATATCTTTTAGATTTTGTAATACATTATTGTAATCATACGTTATCATATTTACCTATTATACTTTTAATGCAATGCACTAAAACAAATGGCAAATCTACGTTGAATTAATAATAATAATAAAATACTAATAAGATATTAATAATGTACACTATTTTTTTAATTGTAAATTTTACTTGATATTTTCACACGTTCAGTTTTACTACTCAAGTATCACTGTTTGGAAGCATTCCACTTTGTCATAATTTACTTTGTCAAAAAAAAATTGTTATTATTATATTTACTGTACTTAGTTATGTGTCAAAAGCAGAAATAAAAGCAGCATATTGGTACATGCAAAAATGTAAGCATTAAAATAATCATTGATTAATCTCTAAAAGAGGAGTATGAGGCGTTATGAATGTACTGAGAAAATATAAATATTCACCTTTCAGGTAGTTGCTAGCATACATTTTAGCACGGCTATATGACGTCAGTGCCAACACATTTTCAATAATACGGCTTATGATAATAAGAAGAAGAAAGCCACCATACAGTATGCACGGCAGCATCACCCACCTAAGAGCAGCAGCCGATGCGTCTGTTTATATTCCCGTTTGAGTTCCTTCAAGGCCCTGTCAATGTTCTTACTGACTTTCTTGGCCTCCTTCTCGGCCTCCTTCTCCTCCACCACCACCAGTTTGTCCCAGTTCTTGTGTTTCTGGGCGCTGCTGGGAGTCTGGAGCAGCTGCAGCCTCCTCTTTCCTCCTCCTCCTCCTCCGTTCTGGATGAGCGCTCTGTCCGCGTCTCCACGGCGGAGCTCCCCGGCCGGGATCTTGCCGGCGTCCCCGGCGCGTAAAGGGGAGGTGGATGATGTCTTCCCTCTGTTCCCCCCAGAGTCCTCGTCTCGCTGCCTGGAGCCCCGGACGCACGACGGCATCATCATCATCCCGGGATCCGGAGGCTGGTGATCTGACTCCGAGTTGGCGTTGGAAATGGACCCACTGAGGTCCCCAAACAAGCGGGGACGCAGACTGTAACACAGCCCCATGATGTGGCCAGGCGCTCACTGCTGATATTTGAGCATAAATACACAACAAACGCTCTATTCCCAGTTATTTAGCGCATCATCACATGAGCTGATAGCACACGGTGCATTTCCCAGCCATGCGTAATCCCAAAATGATGCTCTTGTATTTACAAAATGTCATTTTGTGTTTTCTTACAGTCCAACCTACGCGCAGTAGTCGGTGATCACCTGACATCTGCCTGTGCTGACAGTGCGGGTCCACCTTACCGTAAAGAAACCAAAAGCCCAACCACACAAAACCAGTGGACACATATGGGGTCATCTAGGTGCGTTTTTGCTCATGTATTGGGTGATTTGTGCTTCTAGAGCCCCGTTGAGGGTTCTGGATGGATCGTAGTCTAGACTCTTTGAGCATGGAGACTGCCTTACACTCCTGAGACCCTACAGACTCACTAATGAGACATTTAATGAGCGCACACGATGTATCTTGAGTGTGGAACAGTATAATAACAAAAGTGAATCTCTAACAATGTGACTGTAATAAGTGATACGTTTGATTGTCTATAAGACGTAATAAAAATGAAAAAAAGCATAGAAAACCGCATTCTCGTTACTGTAAAAGTTTTTTTATCAGAAGTTATGGAAGTACGTTTTACAAGAAAATACTACTAGTCTTTCTACTTAAATATTGCACCTTTTAATAAATGTTACTTGCCTTTTCTTTGTTATTATTAGTAAACTTTAGCTATTTCTATTCTGAATTTTTCTAAACCATTTTCAGTGTGCATTTACAGTAATAACTGTAAAGAAAAATTACATGTAATCATTTAGCAGACGCTTTTATCCAAAGTGACTTACTAATGAGGGTAAACAGAAGAAAGTGTAACAGACGGTATTTTAAATTTAATCATTCTACACTGAATAAATAAAATAATGGAGAAATAATTTTCACTCAGACATTACAAGTTCCCAGATAGGGCTAAAAACAAGGAAACGACACGAAACTAAATTATTGAATTAAAAGTTTTTTGTTTTGTTTTTTTAAGTAAAAGACTGTAATTTTTTTAAACGAACTCCAGTTGTTTTATTTGCAACTTCAAACAATAATTTTTACAGTGTATTGTGACATTTTTTAAACGCCGATTTACCAGTAATGACTATGGCTACACGCATGTGATGTGAGAATAGTGTAGTGAGAATATGTTTTATTAAAAACGTGTCAAATATGATACACCTTTATATGCTTTAAAAAGAACAGCCATTTGTGTGGTCTAAAATACTGGTTTTATTGAAAGATTTTGGGGCCCTCTATAGGTCGAAGTAGATAGAGTCTGTGACTAACAATATGCTGCATTAATGATGTCTTTTTTATAAAACTTTCAGATAAGAGAGTTACAGATCTGTACTTGATATCACTAAATATTTTTGAGGAGGAGATGGAGGAGAGTGTGAACATTATCTGCAATGTGTAAATGTAGCCTACATATATCAACAACTATTTAAATCTCAATACAGTAATACATTTTATTTGCTTTAATTTGTTCATCTACAGTTATGAAGGCACTTCCATATGACCCTAAACTGAATTTTGTTGTCTTCTTCATACATCTTGTATGAAATGTCTATACATGTCAGTCTATCTGTGTCAGTGCATCTCCACAGGATCTGCAAGTAGAGTTTCTTAATGATGTCATCGTTTCTTCTTTTGTGAATTCTGTAGCACTTTCACACCAATCCTCAGGAACATCAACAAACTGCAAAGACAAAGAGCAAAACATAATTCAACAACCAAAACTATGCATTTGTCCATGTTAATGTCAATTATACCTAAATAGCATTTTTGTCTTATTATGGATATCTGGGAAGTCTTTTTTAATGAAAATTTTGGAATGAATTAAAAAAAAAAAAAAACACATAGTATATCAAAGAAATAAACAGGAAAAATAAAATATCCCTGCCTCGCTCCTGCCATGAGTCCAGCTGGCATAATCTTCCACGAACTCAAAAATCTCACTCCCATTAGAGCAGTCAGTGATCCACAGGTGCCTTCAAATATAAAATCAAATCCCATTAATGTCATTTATGATCCTTATTCATTTTAATAATTTGTGTATATAATGCTTCTAGAAACAGAAACAGTGACTTACCCAGTGAAACCCAGATATCTTTGTCATTCTTTGACATCTGATGAGCACCAACAAATGCTGCAATGCCAAACATCAGCCCAGCAAACCAGAGACATAACACTACCTGCGGCCGGAAGCGGAACATGAGACATCTGGCCATATTAGGAAGTTCCGGTAAAGTTCAGGTAAAGGTGCGTTAACAAAAAATGAGCTTCTGCTATAACAAATTTCATAACAGTTTGTTGACAAAAAACAAAACTAAACTAAAAACATTAAAGTTGTACGCTCGCTACATCTGTACGATTAAAATTTGGTAAATAAAATTATATTTTCATTCCTTTGAATTTATACTGAATTATTTGAAACATGTTCAACATCAACTGGCTATTTAAAAACAAAATCAGAATACTAAACATAGCTGTTTGTTTGTTGTTTGGATGAGATCTTTACCCGCTTTAACATAACCAACAATCCCTCCTATCGTTATTAGAGCCGCATAACCATAACCAAACCAGTCCACAGCCATATCTGCACGTTTGTTTAACTCTCAAATAAAACAAAAAGACGTGTTGATTGCTAGAAAAAAAAAAAAAGCTAAAGCGTCTCCACTTTTTAACTTCCTGAAACACGGAGCTAGCGATTTTCAAAATAAAAGTCCACATCAGAATCAAAAAGAGCTTTATTGCCAAGCATGCTTGCGCATACAAGGAATTTGTTTTAGTGACGTAAGCTTCCAGTACACAGAGACAACAACACGCAGTCAAAAAAAAATAAATAAAAAAAAAATTCCTTTGCAAATAAATAAGTGTTTAAACAGTTGTGCTATAGATGATAATGGAATAGGATTGAGTAAGATGCAGGGATGTACAAGGATGGAAGGGTAACAAATAAATATAAGGATATTGTACATTTTTATTGCATAAGTGGGGAACATTTAACTGTTCATGAGGTAGATTGCCTGGGGAAGAAAACCTGGGGGAAGAGACTGTCCTGGTATTTGCGGCTCTGAAGCGCTGGCCAGATGGCAAAAGTTCAAAGATGGGTTAACTTGGATATGAAGGATCCAGAGTGATTTTCTGAGCCCTTTTCCTCACTATGGATGTATACAGTTCTTGAAGGGTGGGCAGGGGAGCACCAATAATCCTTTCAGCAGTCCGAACCGTTCTCTGTAGTCTTCTGATGTCTGATTTTGTAGCTGAACCAAACCAGACAGTTATTGAAGTGCACAGGACAGACTTAATGACGGCTGAGTAGAACTGTTTCAGCAGCTCATGTGGCAGGTTAAAGTTCCTCAGCTGGCGAAGGAAGTACAACCTTTGTTGAGCCTTTTTAACAATGGAGTCAATGTGATTATCCCACTTCAGGTCCTGAGAGATGGTGCTTCCCAGGAATCTGAATTACTCCACTGCAGCCACAGTGCTGTTCATGATGGTGAGTCGGGGGAGTGCAGGGGGGTTTCTCCTGAAGTCCACAATCATCTCCACTGTTTTGAGCATGTTCAGCTCCAGGTTGTTAAGACTGCACCAGACAGCCAGCTGCTCAACCTCTTGTCTGTAAGCAGACTCGTCACCGTCCTGGATGAGACCGATGACTGTAGTGTCGTCTGCAAACTTCAGGAGCTTGACAGAGTCTTTGGAGGTGCAGTCGTTGGTGTAGAGGGAGAAGAGCAGTGGGGAGAGAACACATCCCTGAGGGGCACCAGTGTTGGTGGAGCAGCTGTTTGACATGAATTTCCCCAGTCTCACTAGCTGTTGTCTATCTGTCAGAAAGCTGGTGATCCACTGACAGATAGAGCTAGGAACAGAGAGCTGGGTCAGTTTGGTCTGGAGGGCTGTTGGGATGATGGTGTTGAAAGCCGAACTAAAGTCCACAAACAGGATCCTCCCATAAGTCCCTGTTTTGTCCAGATGTTGCAGGATGAAGTGCAATCCCATGTTGATTGCATCATCCACGGACCTGTTTGCTCGGTAAGCAAACTGCAGGGGGTCCAGTGAGGGTCCAGTGATGTCCTTCAGATAAGCCAGAACCAGTTTTTCAAACGACTTCATGACGACAGATGTTAGAGCCACAGGTCTGTAGTCGTTAAGTCCTGTGCAGACGAGAACTGCAGAGGTTTTTCAGATTTTAAAGAATCTTTTTCTATAGCGCCTTTAAATGCTACATCTCAAATATATTTACATAAACATACAAAAATAGAGTATTTTTTCTTTCATTTAGCTGGAATTAAAAGTTTTTTCCCTTAACTACTTGGCAAAATGCTCATGCTAAACAACACTGCAGTGTAAATCATTACACTCTATGAAATGCAAGACAGGAAAAGTAAATAACAGAAGACCACCAATGATTTCAATAAAATGGTTTATTGCACTTATTGTTTTGCCTTCTTTTGTGGAGCTGCTTTCTTCTAGAATCCCCTCTTCTCCTGGTAGCCTCACTCTTTTACCTTTGGCGGCTTCGGGGCTCCGTAACAGCTGTTTTTAGAACACGGATATTATTAAGTTAATTTCAACCCTTAACATGTAATTATGGTTACTGCTCTAATTCAAATCACACAGCACTCAGGATTTTTTTGGAAACGTTCAACAAAAATTAAAGTATATCCACCTTTTTCTTCCCGTAAAAATGTGTGTGGCCATTTAAATTCTATGGGTCTGGCTTTCAGTCTCATTCGCGTCCAGCTATTTTTAGCTGTACAGAATCGCTCGTTTTGCTGCATGATATTGAAAAAGGTGGAAACAAAAATAAAAAATCTGTCATTATTTACTCACCCTCAATTTGTTCCAAACCTGTAAAAGTGTCTTTCTTCTGTTGATCACAAACGATGATGTTTTGAAGAATGTTGGTAACCAGACAGCTGCCGGTAGACAGAATGGAAAATAATGCTATAAAAGTCAGTGGCTACCAGCAAATGTTTGGTTACCAGCATTCTTTAGAAAATTTGCTTTTGATATAAAGAGACTCATACAGGTTTGGACCAAACTGAGGGTGAGTAAAAATGACTTTTCTGTATTGGATAAACCATCCCTTTAAGGTGAGATCACATTAGTGAATTTCCAGTTATATTTCTTTAATATAGTTCAAGCTCACACAGAAGTCACTTTCAAACCAAGCAGCTTTCTGTCGGTCAATGCATCGCATTCATGTGACCAACTTGAACCTGTTGCAAAATCTTCTCGAAATTCCCACTAGGATGCATTCCTATTGAAACGACTGGATTTTGCCTGTGATAAACTTGCAGAAACCCTCATCAATGCAGCCGCACCTTAGAAGCTTCAGCCTGGGCAGATTGTTCAGTACTCGTCTCTTTTGCATCACCAGGTTTCCAAATAAAAAAGCATTAAATGAATACAATAACAAATACAGCTGATCTCACTCATTTTACAACACATTCTGAGTATTTCAATGTACTAGAACAATTCTGATGAAAAATGACAGACCTAGAAATCGCAGATTCACTTGGATTAAACTGCAGCCTTAAAGAAATGTTAAAAAGTGGCATTCATACCTGTTCTCATGTGCTTTGAACTCGCAAACACACTTCTGTGAGGTCACGTCATAGATACGCACGCTCTCATCGTCTCCTCCCACAGCCAAGAGTGTGTTCTTGAAGAGACATGCAGAGCAGATGCTGGAATAAGACTTCTTTTTGCTTTAGAATCAATTGATCGCGTTACATCTGACAAACCAGGGAAGCAACACTTTAATTGCAAGCTAAACTAGAACTGAATTTAATCGGACCAGGACTTTTGATATTCATGTTAAAATCTGTGTACTTGCTGCAGAGTCTTGTCTGTTCCGACCGAGAGCACGAGTTTTCCAGAAGGGTGTACGGACAGTGAAGTAACATGACCCCTAAACAAATAAAACCCAGATTGAGTCAGTTTTACACTGGATAAACATTTAGGGTCAGCAGGATTCTTAACATTTTTGCAACTCTCACCAGTGGTGGAATGTAACGAAGTATTTGTACTTCGTTACTGTACTTAAGTAAATTTTTACGTATCTATACTTTACTTAAGTAAAAAAAATAATGCATACTTATACTTTTACTCAAGTAGATTTTTCAGCAATTATCTGTACTTTGTACTCCACTACATTATTAAAATGCGTGTCGTTACATCCTTCCGAATCTTGCATAAAAAAATTTTTGGTCGACTGACGTTTTGGCGTTGCTGGCCAATGCACGTTGAAACAGATGGGAGATCTGATTGGTCAAAGAACTCACGCGCTCAGCGCGCGTTTTGAAACAACACAAGCGGAACTGATGTAAATCGAAGAAAAGGACACGGTGGACACCAAATATCAAACATGGACGAAGAGCCAACAACGTCGACTGAGCTTGAGCCTGTGCCCTGCAGCTCTGATTTAAGCAAGTTATTTGAATTTAAAATAGGGCTGGGCGATGTATCGCATGCAATTGTCACGCGCATTTCGTCAGTAAAGCCGGTTCCTTGATTACCGCTAAATCTCCATCACCTGCTTTCAAATGGAGCGGCATTTAATATACAGAGCCGTAGATCACTAAAAAGCTACGCAATATCGCGGTCATTATCGAAGGCGTTTCATCTGCGATAATGAACGCGATATTGCGTAGCTTTTCAGTGATCTACGGCTCTGTCTATTAAATGCCGCTCCATTAAGCAGTTCCCTGACAATCTGACAGAAATGTCTTGTTGTGGCTCAAAAATGGGTTGAACACATGGGGTTCATGTATGTCTTCTTTAGTCTGTTGGTTCTTTAGGTTTTTTACTGGCACACGTCACTTATACATTTTGCACTTACTGCGGAGTGTTGAGACTGTTTACATATGTGTGCCCATATGTACATTTTATGTACTGATTTTATTTTTGAATGAATATTTTCTAAAATTGTATTTTGTTTTTGTTGAGTTATTATTACACAATACTTTTTCTGACCTTTTTGAATCTTGCCCCTGACAAATAACCCGAATTACAAAAAAAGACTAAAACTAACACTAAAAAAAAAGTCATGTTTTTTCTATGTTATTATTAGTAGTAGTTAATGTGATTGAGTGCTGTATTTCAGTGTTTTTACTTTGTGTATATATATTTTAATAAAGACCCTGTTATTCTCAGTCCTTCATATAGCCCGTGAGTTTTTTTTTTTTTTTTGGGGGGGGGGGGTTGAGTGCCCTTTTTTTAGGTCAGGGCAACTGCCCCTCAAAATTCCTGTGCACGTCCCTGCACACCAGTATAATATTTGTTTGACGTAAGTTAGTGGTAACAGGGCAACTTCTTTAGCTGGTTATTAGCACAGCAGGGACGATAGCTTGCTAGTACGTTACATTTTTGGAGATGAGCAAACTACTAGTTGGCTAAAATAGCTGTTTGTTTTGACTCGATGAAAAAATGTTCAAACTTTTTATACGGTGTCGGCCCCTAGCTTCTTTACCATACAACATTGGGTATATTTAGTTGACATTCACAAGTAAGCATGCAGGCAAAACTATATCTTGGTTTAATTCGATTGTGAACAATTTTGAACTATGACAGTTGTTTTTCGTCAATATCATGACATTTTTTAGAATTTGCAAACAATTTAAATTATCATTTATTTCGGTGATGCAAAGCTGAATTTTCAGGATCATTAAATTTTTATTTGAAGGTCCTTTGTTTTTAAGTTTCTTATCGTAACATCTGCCTTTATATTGACTTCATTGTTTTTCACATAGGTTCTGTTTTTTTTGTCCTGTTAATGTTAGGTTGATCAGAGTTCTAAATAGCAATATTGCTTGCATGTTTTAAGAGAAGCACTCACCCTTGTCAAATTTTGTTTGGTGCTTATTATTTTCTCATTCTAATGTGTTTTACATTATTAGCCTAATGCTTTTGGATTTTCTGTAATCAATGGAGTATAAGCCTCAAATGCAGTTTTAGCTACGTTTTCCCCATGCAGGCCTAGGTAAAGGACTAAAGCAACTGTTGTTGAGTAGAATAAACTGGTCATACAAATTTGATTAAAGTGTTCAGAATAACACTCACCTGTGTACTTTTGAGTTTTTTTTTTTACTGCTCTTAATAGTATAGTAAAAATAAAAAATTGTATGTCATAATTGGCTTAGCCTAATTATTATTTAATGAGTAATAAGTAAATAACCAGACTTTTACAGTGTCAGTATTGCACAACAACTCTTTCCAGTACACAATAGATATTGTTTGTGATTGTTACAATTGAACAGCCCAGACATTGAGACAACTGATTGTACTTTTACTTAAAAAAATACTTTAAAGTAAATTTAAAAGTATGTACTTATGACTTTTACTTAAGTAAGATGTTGATGTAGTAATTATACTTTTACTTAAGTATATATTTTGCAGGGTAGTTGTACTTTTACTTCAGTACTAAACTTAAGTACTTCCTCCACCACTGACTCTCACCATGGTTGCATTTATTCAGAAAATACAGTAATATTGTGAAATAATTTTACGATTTAAAACAACTGTTTTCTATTTAAATATATTTTAAAATGTAATTGATTCCGGTTGAAAGAGTTTAAATCTTTTGCAACATTAGAGATGTCTTTACTGTCACTCCTGATCAATTTAATACATCCTCGCTACGTAAAACTACTAGTTTCTTTTGAAAAGTTTTGGACGGTGGCATATTTTGTGTGTATTTCAGATCACTTCCTTATGAGCTTTGAAGGATTTCAAACATTCCCATTTTTTGGTGCTCCACACACAGATGAGACCGTCCTGTCCTCCGCTGAGTAAATGGGACATGCCATAAAACTCCAGACACGAGACACGAGTACCTGCCGAGAAGGTGAACTTATGATTAATAACACAGTGTATGACAACACATGAAATTGAAATATCAGTGATGAAAAATCGTTGTAGCCAAGCTCTCTTTAGGTCCAATAAGAAACCAAAATAAAATATTGCAAAATGTCCTCACCATTATGGTGCAACAAAGCCCCATGTTCAGTTTTCTTGTTCATGTCATACAGCTGAATGGTTTCATCTTTGCTTCCAGTGGCAATGAACTGATCACTGGATGAAACTGAAGCCAGTGATGCTGTGTGTGCATGATGGGTAAGCTTGAACTCAATAGCCCACTCCTAAAATAGACATAAAAAACTTTAGAATTAAGATTATATTTAAAATAAAGTCTAAATAATTATTAGAGTAAGTTATTATAATAATAATAGGCCTGTTTGTGAAATTATAACAGTTTAAATATGGATCAATATCAAAATGATAACGCAAATGCACACTGAAACAAACCAACAGACACAACTACATTTAATATTCACTATGAAAACCAATCAAGATTCTACCATGACTGTAAAACACGCGTTCAAACATTATGAGACAGGTGACGCGTCACGCGCTGTCGCTCATTAATATGTAATTATGTGAATAAAGCTGTTGTACCTATATATTACAAAAGACTAAATGCTTTTGAACGTAAATTACAACTTCTCATGGCCACAGCAACATGTAGGGAGACGTGTGATCGCTCCTTTAAAGTCCACCGGAAGTGCGATATTTCATAATAAGAGTTCCTATTAAAATAAAAGTCAATAGGCATGTCATCCAAAAGATAGGGGGGAAAATTTATAAAAAGTTAGAAAAACTGGAAAAAGGTTTGTACCCGATTCGTCAGCATTGTTGAAACCTCGTGCATTATGCCAAAGATGAAAACAACTTACGTACATACATAATTCCACTTTTTAAATTCAAGTGAAGAAATTGGTTAAAATAAAAATTCAGGCCATTTTAACTTTGAACCTCTATTGCATTTGACTTGTCATTTGTTTCCTACTATAAGTTTAAAAGTAAACTGTATGAGTAACAAATGTAAGCTGTTTTTCAAGACCGTTTGTAAAGAATGAGCAAACATCACATTTACAAATTATGTAAATCCCTAATATACTGTAGATATAATCATGTCAAACATCTGGCTTCTAAAGAGACCTAAAATGAAAAAGAACAAATCCAAGTTTTGGCTGGAGTGTTTTTAAGCCTTCGTCCTGCTATTGAAGATAAAGAAAGATCCATCTGTGGTCATTTTCATGGGTAAATTAATATAATTCAATCAAAATACATTTACATACATAAAATCATTCTAAAAATATTAAAATGAGATGGAATACTATAAGCGGACAAACTTTCTGAATTATTACACAAAAACAAATGAATCAAATTCATTCTGCAGTGTTGTGCGAAACCAGCGACTTCTTTGAAATCATCTGCCGTCCACCGATGTCAATGCCAAGCATGTAAACCGCTTTAAAATGCACATGGAACACACTGTATCAGCAAAATACTCTCTCTTTAAAATAGCTGACATGATGTAAGGGTTAAAGGGAGATTTCGATGACAAATTCATATGATGTTAATCAACCTGAGATTCAAAAGTCGTCGCCTCACGACCGAGTCATTGCTTACAGTAGAAAAGTTCACGTGTCTTCCTTTATGTTCTAGGAAGAAGTACTTACACTGATTTTGCAATTGTGCACTGGACTACATGGCTTCCACTAAACGGTGAGTCCTAAAATAGGCTGCAACCTAAACCTGAGAGAACAGTTTAGATGTCTTTCATTGAACAATGCATCAGGCATAAGCTACTGTGCAGGCTTATTAAAATACGTCAACTGGCCGTGAGTGTTAGATATCAGTGTCTAACTCTGCAGCCTACACCTCCTGTGCCTAACTTTGCCAATTCAAGCCAAGACTCTGAAGAAAGAGCCTTTAAAAACACCCCATGGTTTGTCGGTTTCTGTTCTCTCGCTTCAGTTTGGTAGAGTGAAAAAAAGTCCAGTCCTCTTCTTAAATGTCAATATTTTAAAACTGAGCTCTATGTCCACATCCTGTCAGGTTGAGCGATTGCCGCTTACAAAGTTGTAGACCAAAAACTGAGAGGTTCCGCAGTAATGTGTTGCGAAGAGTTTGCCGTCAGGTGTGGGATCGGAGAAGGCGATTTCGTCTTTACTTAGATGAGACCCATAGATGAAATTATTCCTGGAGGAAAAGATGAGTAAACATTTATGCATTATTTTGTCTAACACTTTCATTTCTTGAAGTCTGTAGAAAGATTTGCAGATCTGTAGAAATCAGAGAATTTAAAAATATATATATTTTTAGTCTCTTATGCTCACAATAACAGAAAAAAAGGCTAAAAAATTTAAATTATTAAACATTTTCTATTTTAATATATTTTAAAATCTAATTTATTCCTGGGACGGCAAAGCTGAATTTTCATTCCGATATGCTAATTTGGTGCGCAAAAATGTTTATTATTAATATCACTGCTGGAAACACTTGTGCTGCTTAGCATTTTTCTGGAAACAGTGATACATTATATCAGGACTTTTTGTTGAATAGAAAGTTCAAAAGAACAGCATTTATTTGAAATAGAATTGTTTGACATTATAAATCTCTTTACTGTCACCTTTGATACATTTAATGCATCCTTACAGAATAAAATAATAATTTTTTAAAACTTATTTTAATATATTATTTTCATAAATAATTGTATTAAAATGGAACATTTATACCTTTGACAGTATGAAAGTAGTACCAATATTTAAATAACACATTATATCTGTGCTTACACTTACTCATAAAAAAATTCAACCCTTTACCTGAGGCACTCGATCATGCGTGAGGCGATGCCTCTCCGTCTCATCATGCTGAACACCCAAATGCGACTGATGCCACAAAGCGCCGGCTCAGGCACAGTAGAGCAGCACCAGGCCCTCTGACGCTCGTACATGACCTTCTCTCCTTCTGAACCCTCCAGCACCGACTCCTCTATAACCCTGTATCCCTGCACACAGCAGCCAAACAAACCCATCAGATGTACATTACACAAAGACAGAGCACCTTACAATGATTTCAATTAGTTGTCAAAAAGTAATATGCAAGTTTTTCACATTTTCTGTGCTAATCGAAAAAGAAATCCAGTGGAATTCTTATGAATGGATTTAAATAATGTAAAATATAATAAATGAGCTTAGAGTATTGTATTCCTATTGGTTTCTAAAAAATATGTAATGAATTTAAGAAGATAAAATGCCAGATATACACCTATAGACATGCTATTAAACACCTGTATGCTCAGCTGACCTCTTGAATGTGCTCGGCGATAAGGCAGCCTGCCACTTTCCTATCATTTGAAATGAAGAGGAAGGTTTTGGTCTGTGACGGGACCTTGGTTTCCACTTGCTGGAAGCCCAAGTCATTGTCCACCATTTCTCTGATCTCCTCAACCTCAAATCAAACAAGACAGTATTAGAAACAGACATCATCTGTATCAAGAAAGCTATTAGAAATCTCGAAACAAGTACCTTTTTCAGTGCGTACTTAGGATCATCAGGGAGAACAAGAATAATCTTGCCATCAGGATACTCTCCCAGAATTCTCTCTTTCTTCCAGCCCTGGACCAGATATTACAAGAAAGATTTTGAGACATGTGTATGTAGTTATTTGAAGATTGTAAGCCCCATCCTAAACTGGAAATTAAGCAACACATAATTGTGTCTCTCAAATATTACACTATATACAACACACTATATTAAAGACACTGCTAAATGTGACATTTGTTGTAATAGTTATAATTTTAGTAAAAGTTTAATGTATTGTACACAACTTTACTGTAATGCTGAATGGCTAAATTTACTAATTTTATCCCAGAAACCAGTAAAAAGATGCCATTTAACAAGTATTCAAAATATAATGTCTAATATTGTTTCTGCATTAATTTGAAGTCACTGTGAAAATATATTTATGATAACAAATTCTAATGTTAAGTGCAATTAATTGTGATTAATTAAAGAAAAATGTGTGATTTAATTGGTTAATAAATGTACGTTTAATGTTTAAAAATATTAATTACATTTTATATTAAGATTTTAAAATTATATATATATATATATATATATATATATATATATATATATATATATATATATATTATATATATATATAAAATTTTAAATTCTACATTAACATTTAATATTTTCTGACTGACTAAAACAACATCTCTATGGAATGCTAAGAAACTTGGAATCACATAATAATAAGTGTGTGGATAAGATGCAACAGTTTCTCTCTCGACTCACCACATATCTGACAGCGCTGATGAACTGGTTGTGGAAGAGGAGGTGTTGGGATTCGTCCTCTGGGCTGGTGGGAGAGTACAGCATCCCACACACGTTACACGTCACCGCACCAAACGCCTTCTGACCAGCATCCTGCAAAGCACAAAAACAGCCTTCACTAAATGCTAATGAGCCCCAATGCTCCAATGTAAAATAATGATGGGCATGTTGTATTCTTTTCTAGGTTTAACTGTTTATTCCAAAACAATTTCATAGTTGAAACATAGTATTCATAAATTGCACACAAAGTCTGTAAGTTAATAAACTAAAAAGAAAGAAATACAAGGAAATAAAGAGTTAAATTAATCCAAATAGGGATGGAGGATAATTTAACCCAAGCAAACACACAAGGTTTGTTAGGATATCAGTGACTTACATTGCCGGACTGTGCTGCCGTACTAGCAGGTTTGGGGCTGGTTGTGACCTCTTTCTTCTGTTCTGCTTCAGGTTCAACCCTAGAATTTGCCATGAAATGACAACAGAAAGGCTTTAACTCAGATGTTAAACAGCTTTTCTAGACTAGAGAATAGAATAGACTCATAGAACAGACAGCACTCTAATGACATTAAGTCTTTTGAGAATATTTCAACAACACAATGAAAGCTGCAGTGTGTAATTTCTGCTCTAGCATCAACAAATGGAATTGCGAAAATAATTAATTACTCAAAAATTTGTACAGAAGAAAATAATAGCACCTCTCATGGCATTGGTTGTGTCACTGTCACTGTTCCCCAAAACAAACAGAGTAACATCTAATTTTTAGACAAATAAAACCAAATACTGTATCTTACTTTTAGTTGCATATTAAACTGATAAAGCATTTTCACAAAAAAATACAATTCAACAGGATATTGTGCTTTTTCACAGACCTGAAAACAAGTTTTTACTTTTCAAATCTTTAATGAAAGTCCTTTGAATTACCTGTTGCTGTTTTCCGTTTGCGTCTTTTGGGGAGGTTCTTGCTGGGGAGAAGGTTTCGGCTTATTATCTGTGAACACAAATGTTTTTTTTTTTTTTTTTTTTTTTTTTTGCATTTTAAAAAATATATATGTATTATTACACATACTGTCAAAGAGAATTAATTTAGTATGTGTTTATTGCTGTAACACATTCATTATCAAGGTATGATAAGATATATTTATCATCAGATCCTTACCTGTAGAAGTGGGAACACATGGCTTCCTCTCCACTGCGGGTTTGGGCTGCACATTAGCTGATGAAGAAGACTGCTCTGGTTTGACCTGTGAGCATGACACATTTATGGTTGGTGGTTATTTAGATTGTTAGTATAGAGACATTTGATAATGTGGTCTGGAAAAAAAAAAGCGGGGGGGGGGGTCCATGCATCCTTCCTCAACAACCTGCACAATTTGAAGTATCATTTAAGTCAAAAATTATGCTATTATGCTATTTAAGTCAAAAATTATACCATTCAAAGGTTTGGAGTTGTGTATGATTTTTCTTTAAAGAAGCCTCTTATGCTTACCAAGGCCGCATTTATTTGATCAAAAATACAGTAAATATTGTGAAATATTATTACAATTTAAAATAATTGCTTTCTATTTGAATATATTTTAAAATGTAATCTATTCCTGTGATCAAAGCTGAATTTTCAGCATCATTACTCCAGTCTTCAGTGTCACATGATGCTTCAGAAATCATTCTAATATGCTGATTTGCTGCTCAAGAAATATTGCTTATAAATATCCATGTTGAAAACAGTTGTGCTGCTTAATATTTTAGTGGAAAAAGATATACTTTTTTTCAGGATTCTTTAATGAATATAAAGTTCAAAAGAACAGCATTTATTTGAAATAAATATAAAATAAAAAATATTTTGTAAAGTTCTCAGTGAATGCATCCCTGCTAAATACAAGTATGAATTTCTTAAAAAAAAAAAAAAAAAAAAAAAAATAAAAAAAATATATATATATATATATATATATATATATATATATATATATATATATATATATATCCTAAAAAAGAAAGCAATTATTTTTAATTTGTTGATTTATTTTTATATTTTGTGCAATGTAAGATATTTTAAAAGTATTTTTAAAGCATTATTAGTAAGTGTATTATAATACACATTTTATTGATGTGTATTTCTTCATAAACAATTGCATTATTCAAAATCTGTAAAAATATGAACAGTAGTGTATATGTGTGTGTAAATGAGTGTTTGACCTCATTTTTGGGTGCTCCTGGTTTGGTCATCTCCTCTTCAAGACCATCGAGCTCAAAGTCATCTGGTGAATACTTGCGTCTGGGAGTGTAGGCTTTATACTCCATCACTGGTTTGGGTTTGGGGCTGGTGATTCCATTAGGCATGGGTGGCGCCTGAGCCGGAAGCGCTCGCCTGGGTTCATTCGAGCACACTTTGGGCACGCTTTCCGGCACAGGGACCTGTGCAGGGGTGGTGGCAGGGCTGGGCGAGACGGATGGAGCGTCGGTCTCCTTGGGAGAACCAGCCTGACTCGCTTGATCCGACTTCAGCTTCTTAACACGGGTCCAGGTCAACTTATCCCGCTGAAGCTCCACCTGCCGGATCCTCTGAAAGCGGGAGAGTTTCTTCTTCTCCTGGGTCTTGAGCGGCAAAGACACCTGGCTGAGGAAAAACCGTTTCTTGGGCGTACCATCCTCAGGTGTGGGATCGTCAGTCACGTCACTAGGGGCTTCGGAGGGAGTGGCGTTTTCAGACGTCTCTTTTTCAGTTTCGCAAACCTCCATAGATTCACTCGCCTCCTCTTGTTCCTCAATATTTTTCTCATCTGAAGCTGCCGGAGCATCCGATGCAATATCATCCGCAATTTCCTCACAGAGAGCAAGGAGGTTAAGCTGGCGAGGTGGAGGTTTCTTGGCGGCAGCCGCCCTTTCTTCGGCCAAAGCCGCTAGACGTGCCTTCGTCCGAGCCTGTGGGTTCATCGCCTGCTTTTTAGCAACCCCTTGCGTGGAGTCTGTCGCACTGTCCTGGGGCAAAGAGGGCGAAGAAGTGACCTCCTTACATGTCACAGCTTCACCTCTTTGTTTTTTCACCGTCTCATCCTCTGATGGCTCCAAATCCTCATAGGTTTCGATCTCCACCACGCAATGTTCAATCTCAATATCGTCATCCAGAAACGCTTCTGAATCCGGGAGAAACACTTTCGCCACGTCGGTACTTTGTACGCTGTCCTGGAGGGAACACGTGTTCACGACTTCTAACTCATCCATGTCAGAAATGTCTTTACCAGTAAACGAGTGTTTCGTGATGCTGGTTTCTTGGATGACTTTGAAAAGCGCCTCTAGAGGTGGAGGAGATTTGCTCATCACATCCACACTCACTGTGATTTTCTCTGTCGGAAGCTCCCTATGCTCTTCGACTTTGGCCACTCTTGGTTCGTGAAGCGACTGCAGATCGCTTATATTGGCCACGGGGATTTTGTCAGGTTTGGGTAACGTGATCTCCTCAGTTTGAATGTCAAGCAATCGGCCGTAATTGTGCTCTATTTGCACAGGAAACAAGGCTGCGACGGTTTTAATCGTTTCGGAGACAGACGGCTTTTCTTTCTTTACTCTTGAAACATACTTCTTGTTTCCTTTCTTCAAGACAGATATATTTTGAGC
The DNA here is from genome assembly GCF_018340385.1 of Cyprinus carpio. Lineage (NCBI taxonomy): Eukaryota > Metazoa > Chordata > Actinopteri > Cypriniformes > Cyprinidae > Cyprinus > Cyprinus carpio. The sequence continues at coordinate 21,932,828 of NC_056595.1, forward strand.
CGGTTTATCTCCAGAAGCTTTCGGCTTGCCCTCATCTTTCCGCCGTCTTCCTCTTAAGCCCTTCTTTTGTGGCACCTTCAAGCGAGACGACCGTCGAACAGGCTTTCCGTTTTCTTCCCGCGGCTGTGCCTGATGTTTCTGCTTTTCCAACACTTTGTTTTTTGGAGGTCTTCCTCTCAAAGACTTCTTGGGCATCTGAGATTTATCTGACTCCACGAGACTCTGATCCATCTTTGATTTCTTATCTTCAGGTTCAGAAGAAGACATCTTTCTTTTCTGCCCAGGCATCCTAAGGAGAAACGACAGAGCGAGTTACACGCAAGTACAGAACCAATCATGTCTGTGAGATTAATACGTTATTAAGTATGTAAGGAGGTGTTTGCTTCAAAACAAACCTTAGTGTAAAATCTATACAAGTAACATTGAAATTAAATATAAAAATTATGCAGAAAGAAATAAAAACCAGATTAAAAGAAATGAGATTAATATAATAGTAAACAGAAGATAAGCAGCTGTCATCCATCAGAACGCATTTCTTAAGTGACAGACATTTAACTTAAAATATACGCTCCTTCAATCTGTAATAACAACAACACTATTAAAAAAATAAAAATAAAAATAACGCAACATAAATCATATAATAATTTTTTTTAACACACATCGACATGTCAACAGCTCAGATCAGAGTCTCTGACAAGTATGAAAATTAGTCATTTATTCTCATTTCCAGTGTATATCAATTCAAAGATTATATAAAAAGCGTTACATTAATGAATGACATTTCTGAACTATCTCATCAATCTGACGTCGAGAAGAAAGTTAGCAGAGCAGGCTAACTCCGTTAGCTGCCTCATCATAAAGCCAGCGACGTTCGCTACTGTCGATTATATATTACAAATAAGTAAATAAAGCTTACATATAACTATTATGACAGGTAGAAAAAGAAACGGCAGTAATAAAGTGCAGTGCCGAACTTACCTACGTTTTCCTGTTTCTAAACAACAGCTGTTTTCCGCTGTGTGGAGCAAAGTTTAGCCTCACTTCCGGTGCTCAGTCTTCTTCGGCGAATCTGTTGTGTTTCCGTAAGATTAAACGACACCTACTGGACTAGAGGATAGATAGAAATATAATTTCACTATTTACTTACAAAGTAAAAATTTCTTATTGCTCTTTAATATGTTGTATTGATAATACAAATACATATATATGATACATATATACATGTAAATATATATATATATATATATATATATATATATATATATATATATATATATATATAAATATATATATATATATATATATATATATATATATATATATATATATATATATATATATTGTGTTAAATTATTATTGTTTTAACGTGGATATATAATATATTTATATATTATTATAGTTATATATAATATTATGAATTGTGATATAATGTATGCATTATTTTTCTAATGATATAATATATTTTTGTTTTATAAAATATTAATTAATTTTTAATATTTTAAATATTAATTAGCAATAATTAATAATTTAGAAAAACAATTCATATTTGATATTTTACATTATAGTGCAATTCTTTTACTACCTTTTAGAGTTACTCTATCCAGTTGAATATAATATAATATAATATAATATAATATAATATAATATAATATAATATAATATAATATAATATAATATAAATAAATAAATTTAATTTAATTTAATTTAATTTTAATTTAATTTAATTATATATTATATTATATTATATTATATTATATTATATTCAACTGGATACGCAAATGAAGCTTGTCATACAAGAACATTTTTGTTCATAATGTTATTACTGTAACATTTTATGACAGTTTCACACCTGCCTTAAAAAATATACTAATGCTGCTTATGGAGGAAAAAAAGGCATCATTGTAATAAAAATAACAAACTCAAAAACTCTCTTTTTGTATGAAGGAAGTGCAGCATCTGTTCTAATTCTTTAGCATTTTTTTTCCATAGAGATGTGTGTTGATTTTTTTTCAGACAACGGTCACTGAATATGTGAAGCCGTCCGACCTGAAGAAAGACATGAATGAAAAAGTTTCCACATGTTCAACTGATCCTCTACAATATTCAAGTCAGACCACCTAAAACCAGACCAGATCCTCAAAACCCACCCTACAGCTGTTCAGTATTTAGTTTGTTTTGTAAGCCACACACTAAGAGTCAATAAAGATATCTTATATTGCTTCTGTGTTTTATGATTTCATTTTATTTTTCAGCAGAAAATAAATGAGAAAAACAAGAGATGGTCAATGAAAATCTTTTATTTAGTATTGCAAAAACTGATTCAAAGAAAAGTTATTTCATAATTGAATACATATAGAAGCTTTAGAAATACAATATCTTAAATGTGGCTCCAAAATACAGTAAATGTCGATCGGCTCAAACAGAATAATCAAAATACTTTTTGCAGGACTCAGTTTTGGGAGTTATTTCTATATTTGAAAAACCCAGATACCCTTAAAAAAATATTATAACCGTCAATGAACCTGCAATAATTATGAATAATGTTAAACATGGGCAACAAACATCTTTTATAAATAACACTAACTTGTTTATGGTGACTGCCATTATGTAAAAATATTTTTTAAAACCTATATGAGAGTTACAGAGGGCTCATGTACCAATGCTATCTTATTGGTTCTCATACAGAGTACTGATGTACGGTGTGACAGTCTTCAGGATATGATCCAGGACTCTCAAGAGTAAACACTGCAGGACAATGATGTGCAAAAGGTCGAACACTAATAGCAATTACAAATGCAAAGTGCAAAACAGAAAATCTAAATCAAGTGACTACAATAAACTGGCCAAATTAAAATGTAGGACTAAAAGAATTAATGTAAATGGTAAACACCTGCTTTTTGTCCTCCTATTTCTGGTTTAACATGTAACTATGGAGGCACGTTTCCACCATGGAATAAAAAATAAAAAGGTAACTGTGACTTTTCATCTCACAGTTCACTTTTTTCTTGCAGAGACTTTCTCACAATTATGATTTTTTTTCTTGCAATTCCGAAAACAAAAGTCAGAATTCAGTGAGATGTTTTGACTTTCTCTCAATTCTGAGTTTACATTTTATTTTCACCACAGAATCAAAAATAAAAAAAGGTAAATGTGACTTTTTATCTCACATATCAGACTTTATCAAAGTTTATACCTAGTTAACATCTCGCAATTTTTACTTCTTTCTCAAATTTGTTTTAACAGAATTGTGAAATATAAACTCAAAACTACAAGAAAAGAGTCAGAATTGTGTAATAAAATAAAAAGTTTTTTTTTTTAATCTTGTGGCAGAAACAAGCTTCCATATGCAACTCAAAATAATAAGGGGGAAAAAAAAGGAAAAAAGGTGAAAATAATCTCATTGAGGCAATTGTCTTTGGTCAAGAAAATCTTCTAAGGCACTGGCCATATTCTTCAACAAACTTATTGAAATCTGTCTGAATACAAAAACAAGGCCTCCCCAGCATAGTTCAGGATGATGCTAATGGGAGAAACAAAAACAATATAACATTTATTTCATTATTTCACTTCATACTGTAAGTAAACAGATAGCTTAAACTCAATATCTTAACATAAAACTGTTCTGAACTCACCAGCACAGAGTCACGGGGCTGAGCACAGCGTGGAATGTGGAAAGTAAAAGGGAAAGACCTGATGCCAGTATCTGCATGCAAGGAGAAAAGAAAACCATTGCACCATTTACATTTTTGTGCTGCAATGCATGTGATGTGAAACCAGCCTATTGCTCGAACAGAACTGACTGGACACAAATAAACAGAGACACTCAGCAAACGATAATTGTGGTTCAAAATATAATTTTCAGAGGTCTATCTCACCTTAGCCAGGAAGAACCATATGCCACAGTGCTCCTGAGACAGACTGCCCTTCAATTTCACGGTTGCCAACATTAGACAAAAGCTGAATATAGCGCTATGAAATGAAATTGATATCTAATGAGCTTAAGATTTGCACACACGATCAATTTCTTTCAACAAAATGGCAATGCATCACTCATTCTGGACTTTTTGCAACTGAAATCCTTGTTGTAAATATACAAAAAATCATGCTAACTTTCATGCATTAGCATGTTCCCACTGAACGTTTGTCTCACCTGCCTAAACAGCCAATATAGAACCTGTATGAAGTCAGGAGAGGGAAATCTAAGGCACCGGATAGATCACCTGAAAGACAAAACACCAAGAAGCACACATGAATCATGTCAGAAAATTATAGAGCTGTAGACAAAAATAATATAATAGTATAAAATGCATTTTATTACCTGTCGAGTATGCAAGAGAGGCAAGTAACAATGCACTAAAAAGGAGTACAAAATTAGATGGGGTTGAAAAAATGACTATATATGCTGAATATATGCATTCAAAATTCATATAAGTCCAAATCTGCAGTTGCACATAAAGGATGATTTTAATTTTCATATTTATCCATTTACCTGGTCATGTAATTGATGAACTGCTCTTCAAGATCACTATAACATTACACATTAAAAACGGCACTTATTATGCATATACTTAAGAGTATAAAAAATAACAATATATAGCATACACAACCATTCTAAAAGTTTAGGGTCAGGGAGTTTTTTTGTTTTTTAAAGAAATTAATAATTCTATTCAGTTAGAATGCATTATTTGACATTTTAATAATATTTCACAATTTTGCAGACTTTTACTGTATTTTTGATCAAATAAAAGCAGCCTTGGTGAGCATAAGAGACTTCTTTGAAAAACATGAACAAATATTACTGACAAATATTAATGTAAATAAAACATGAAACCACCTCAGAAGGATTGTCTTTGTGTTCTTCTGGAATACTTTATATGCACCTAAATTAGAAACGAGATGAGATTAAAAACACACACAGGTAAAATGCACACTTTCATGTGACCAAATCTTAAGTACATCTCTGTAGGTTTCAGATCGTTACTCACAATTCCGAGTCCCACAACAAATAAATTCACACTCACCGACACACAACAGATGGATGGATGCCCATGTGTAGCCACTGGGACCAAACTGAGAGGTGAGACATATAGAACCATAAAGAGGACATATGAAATGTTGATTTTTACTGTTACAGGAAACAGAGATATTGATAACTCACAGAAAATCCCGGTGAGAGTGAACTTACCCGGGGATTGTATAGCATAAGGCTGCTGGCAGATCCCAACAACATACACACACTATAAAAAAAAAAAAAAAAAGATTCTTCTTCAGTATTTCTGTCTTGCTTTCTAGTACAAAGCAATATTACTTAAGTTATTAAGTTCTGTTTTCTTAAAAAATGTATCAAAATGAAGTGAGTTTATGCTTAAAACAAGAAAATATATTGGGTAAGAAAAATAAACTAGGGACTTTGCCCTCACCCCTGTTTTAAGTCACTTCATTTTTATATTTTCTCCAGAAAACAATACTTATTACTCCAATACTTATTACTCCTCAAGTAACTGTATCTTGATTTATGAATGTTTAGATATTTTTACTGGAAAACAAGGTAAAAAAAATCATTTTACAGTGTTGTTATTAATTTAAGATCATGAACAAGCTCTTTTCAAGTAATTTTGTGCTACTTTGTTGAAAGAAACATACCTTATTAATTTCATCCATGGTGGTTTCTTAATAAAGCAAATAGAAAGAAAATTTGCATGACTGGCATTGAAATATGATTATGATATGTGAAACAGTATGAGGATACTATGGAAATGAGCTGTTTTATGATTTCTAATCCTACTAAATACATATAGAAAGGGGAAAGAAACATGCAAAAAATAGATTTTAGTTTGTTCCCAGAAAATAGCAGCTGAAATCAGCCTTACCTCTCTGTGAGCTGCTGTTCTGATGAGAAAAGCAAAGACTTCTGAGACATTTTGAAACACGAAGAAAAAAGGAATGGGCTAAAAAAAGAGCAAAGACAAACATATTTCAACGTAAGCACACACAAAGGTTGCGTGTTCATTCCCAACATTGGAAAGACACTAAAGTTCATGTTTCAGAATACATTTTGTACTTACCAAAAGTGACAGTGCTCTGGACCCGGCATAAATGTTACCAATAAATAAGAAGCACCCAGGAAGCTGGGAAAAAGCTGCAGATCTAAATAACAAACACAGCAAGACTACAGATATTAATAAACAGATCACAATAAAACATAATAAAATGTATAATCCACAAATACTAATCAATGTTTCATATTTAGTTACCTGGAAAAGCCATTGATTTCAACCCAGCCCAGTTTCCATGTAACCAGTAGCAATAGAGCCCCAGTGGAGGTCTGCCAACTGAAGAAAGTCAATTAATGATAAGCATACATATCGAAATATCATGTAAATGAGGAACTGAACTTCAAACATAACCGAGTGTTGAATACTTACCCCTGAAAAATGGTTGGGAATGTAAACTTTAAGATAGACAGGACATACTGTAAAGCAAAAAGCAATTCTACAGTTTGTGTATTCTGGTACCTGTCAGCATTACTATCATTTAACATCCTAGGACCCACAGCTAAACCACAAAATGTGTTTTGGAAAACGCATTATTGCAAATGCAGTATAAAACCATCAGGAAAACACACACTTATGCTGTCAAAAGTACAGTAGAGTCAGTTTACCTTATTTGTGAAGTAAGATGCTGTGAAAAAGGTGCAGAAGATTTGAGGAATAGTGAATGGATCAATATTGATTGGTTTGTTTGATTGGGTGAATTTTTGTCTTTGTTCTCTATTATTTTTTTTTTTTTTTTTTGTTCTGACATCTCATCTGTACTTCCTCTGTTCTGTAGGCCACGCCCACCGTGACACGCAGCACTTTTTTTTAGCTAATAAAAGTCTCGATGAAATCAGTTCTAAATGGTATAGCGAGCAACAAAAATTAAATATAATATTATTTCAGCACTTATACTATTATTTACATTTACATTTACATTTAGTCATTCAGCAGACACTTTTATCCAAAGCGTATTGTTTTATTATTTAGAGTTATTGTTATTTAAAAATATATATATTATTTTATTATTTTACCATTTTATTATTACTGATACCAAATAAAATATTTTGAAAACGAATTTATTCTGCCATTTTATTTTTATATTTATTTTTGCAGAGTAATAATCCGCATTTAGCCGTTTAAATGAAATTGTTCATAAATTTAGAATACTCAACGACGGGAATAAAAATATAATAATGAAATATGCAAAAATAAATTATAATCAATTAGATAATTTTATTCATAAAGTGATTGCTTTCTACCACGAAAGGAATATTTTTAAAAATGAATTGTTTCGAATGAAACAAAAATAGAAAATAATAGTCTCAAAACACTATTTTGTACTGTTTTATGTTTTCAGAACACAGAAGAAAAATAAGTGATAATAAGGAAGGCTTTCTTTTCGTAGATCCCATTATTAAAATATTTTTTATATATTTATGTATAAAATAAATCACTATAATAAAACTACTATAAAAGAAATACTACAAAATAAATCACTATTTTTTTTACTTTTATTTTGAAAAACCAAGTCATGACGTCATATAGGGTTATCCTACCAACCATTGTAGGTTGTATATCTCACATCTGTTTTTATCTGACACATTGTCGGTAACGAATTAATTTGTCGTTTTAAACCACGTTTTAGCGGTTTTGGTCAAATAAATAGTCATAAGTAGTGTTACATATAAAATTAAAGTCGATATTGACGAACGTTACACGAGTTTTACTCTAGTAATCTACGCGATAAAGTGTTACGAGCGTCTCGTTTCTAGTCTGTTTGAATCTAAACCTTCCGTCAACCGACATGGACCAACTTAAGGTAACTACAGAAGAGACCAAGGTGAGATTTCCTAACAGTTTGACCTCACGTTTTGACAGCTGAAATATGTGAAAAACCTCCGGCGAGTGGTAAAATATGAGTTGGTTTAGTACAAGGCCTGTCGACCATTAAGCTGCCTTCACGCGCTGTTATCGGAATTAATGTAAATATGAGTTTCCTAATCGACAATTAGACGTGAACGCCTCTCAAGTCGTATTTTGATACCAGAGTTTCTGAGTTGGGCGGTTCATAAACTTTAAACATGGTGGAGCGGACAACCATTGCTGATGTCAATGCTATTCTCACAACAACTGACGTTACATCACTTTGTCTTGACGCTAAAGCAGTGTATTTATAGGCTATATACGACCGATCATTTGAAGCATATTGTATGTTTTATAAGCAGTGAAACAAGTATGTATTTAACCGACATTCCAGAATTGTCAGCAAACTGCATATGTAACGCTGTGAATGTTTATATGATTGTCAACCAGTGGGATGCTACATTTTATTCTTTCCGACAACAAAACACTTGAATACGACAAGCTCGTGATCTCGACTTCACACGTGAAGGCAGCGTTATTATATAACAGAAGGGTGAGTAATGAGTCTGAACCTGCCTGACTCATCTCTGACCACTGCAGATGAACTTTACCCAGTTAGAACAATACTGTTTAAGTTTATGGGTGAGGTCAACTTCAGCATGTGGACTTTGAAACTCTTGATCTGGACTCCAGTCATCATTTTGTAGGGTTGGGTAGGATGAATAATTAATGCAATAATTAAGACCAGTGTTATTTTAATATTGTTTGTTATAGTATTTATTAAGATTTTGAATTTGCTTTTTACATTTTCTATACAATAATAATTTATATATTTCTATTGATGTAAAATATTAATAAAATATTTATTTTAAATCTATTTATTTGACTGATTTAATGTGAGACAATATATATTTATGAGCTTATTTTAAAAGAATAGTCCACCCAAAAAATGCTTCTTTCTTCTGCGCGACACAAAAGAGGATATTTTAAATGTTAGGAACCAAACACTTTAAATTCTCATTGACTTCCAATGTATTTTTTTTTTTAACTAATGAGATTAACTGTTTGGTTAGTAGTAATAACTTTTATGTTCACAGAAGAAATTAAATTAAAGTTTGGAATGACATGATGGGGAGGAAATGATGACAGAATTAACATTTTTGGCATGTTTAACATGTGACAGGACTTTTATTCTGCTTGTCATCTGCTGATGGTGTTAATTGTAAGAATGTGAGCCTAACTTCTGGGGATAGAGTGTATCAGTCGTTCATGTCTGTTTTCCAGAGCCCATGGGGTGCTCCCGTCCTGGCACCAGCACCCTGCTCTCTGGCTGATGTGATGAGTGAGCAACTGGCCCGAGAGCTGCATGAGGAGAGCAACCCTTTCCCAGAAATCCCAGAGTGAGTCTCACACACACCTACATATCCAATTAATAACACTGTTATGAGTCTAGTAGCCCACTGTCTTTGGTTCGGATTACTTCTTTATATAGAAGCAATAGTAATGCATGATATAGTCACTTGGAATAAGCCTTTTTAGTACTTTAGTCTCAAAAAGTTGTTTGAAACAAGTTTGTCATCATTTCAAACTTGATGATTTTGTATGCATTTACTTCCTGTTATTTTCAGTACCGATCTGGACCTGACCTGCACTCCTGAAGCCGAGACGTCCAGCGACCTGATGCTGGCCCAGATGCTTCAGATGGAGTTCGATCGCGAGTTTGATACGCAGCTGCGCAGGGAGGAGAGGAAGTTTAACGGAGACAGCAAAGGTAAAACAAGAAATGAAATTTAAAAGAATGTATGTTTTCATCTATTGGACTTTTAAACGGTGTATATATATATATAAAAGTTCAGTTTAACTTGAAATTGTGACAGAAATATATTACTATTGTACAATATAATTAACTTTTCAATGTAATAATAATAAAATTAATTGGTAAATAATAATAATAAAATGAACTTAAGAATCACACACATTTTGTTTTAATTTTAACAGAAAATTTTAGTTGTTCTGCACTTTGTTTGCCAAAAAATAAAGGCAATTGTTGATTTTTTTATTTTATTTCATTTTAAAAGATTGATTGTTAATGTTTTATTCCTTCATTTCATTACCACGGGTTTTGCTAATAAATTTGTATTAATATTTAATGAAATTAAATGAAACATTTAATTTGGCTGTTATTAGAATTTTTTTTTTAAACAAATTATTAAGTTTTAAAAAGTTTTATCAATTCAATGCTTTTTGATTATTAAAAGTTTATTAAACCATTAAAATGGAATCGAGAGAAATGAAAGTGGGGGAAAAAACTGAATCCAGAAAAATTCATATATATTTGTGTGTGTGTGTGTGTGCGTTTCACTTCCAGTCTCCATATCCTTTGAGAACTACCGCATGGTTCATCCATATGAGGACAGTGACAGCTCTGAAGATGAGGTCGATTGGCAAGACACTCGTCATGATCCCTACAAAGCTGGTGCTCTTGTTTGTGCCACACATAAAATCATATTTTTATATATCCTTAGCAGTGAATATTTTTTTTTTTTACCTGACTGCATTTGATTTACTAATTCAGACAAACCAACAACGATCCCTAAAAAGGGATTTGTTGGGAAAGGCAAGAACATCACCACAAAACATGACGAGGAAGTCTGTGGACGGAAGAACACGGCACGCATGGACAATGTAAGGCTTGTTCACGCTTTATCCAAAATGACATCTTGAATTGTTCTTTTTTGAACTCTGAATGCGTCTACGCAGTTTGCTCCAGAGGTGCAGGTGGGAGACGGGATCGGCATGGACCTGAAGCTCTCCAACCATGTGTACAACGCTCTGAAACGCCACTGTGACACAGAGCAGCGCCGTAGCGCTCGACTTCATGAGAAGAAGGAGCACTCGACTGCTGTGAGTAGTTTTCCCTTTTAAGAGCTCTACCTATTTTTTTTTCTTTTTCATTTTTATTTTCTTTCTTTCTTTTTTATTGTATTTTTAATTTTATTTAGGGTGTTAAGAGCCAAACCTATTTTTTATTTATTATTTTATTTTATTTTTATTTCATTTTATTATTTTTTTTAGGGTTTTAATTTTTATATTTAATTATTTTTTTTATTTAATTAATTTTGTTTTATTTAGTTTTATTGTAGGATTTTCAGACTTAACACACTGTAGAAGAAATCTATAGAGCCCAACCCATTTTTTATTTAACATTTTAATTTGTTTTGTTTTTTCATTTTACTTTTTAATTTCATTGTATTTTAATTTTAGTTTTTTTTTATCTTAGGGGTTTTAGACTCAACAATAGAATAAATGTAATGTAAAGAGCCCAACCCATTATTTATGTTATGTTTATTTTTGTTTTTTTATTTAAGGGGTTTCAAACTCAACTCACTGCAGAAGAAATGTAATGTGTCCACTTGTATGTATTGACTGTATATTTCATGTCCTCTTTTGCTCAGGAACAAGCTGTGGACCCCAGGACCAGACTGCTCATGTACAAAATGGTGAATGCTGGGATACTGGAGAACATCAATGGCTGCATCAGCACAGGAAAAGAGTCGGTGGTTTTCCATGCTAATGGAGGGAGGTGCGTGCTTTGCATCATTGTGTCTGCAACTCACTAAAGAATTACAATTAACGCAAGCATTAATCTCAATGTGTCTCATGTAGCTTTGAAGAGAAGATTGTTCCCGAAGAGTGTGTCCTCAAGGTTTTCAAGACCACCCTGAATGAGTTTAAGAACCGGGACAAATATATCAAAGACGACTACCGCTTCAAAGACCGCTTCAGCAAGCTGAATCCTCGCAAAATTATCCGTCTGTGGGCTGAGAAGGAGATGCACAACCTCTCCAGGTGATAAACCGATTCAGATCAACAGTGTACAAGACAAAGATTTTACACATTTAAATATGACACATGTGACTGTGACATGTAGGATGAAGAAAGCAGGGATCCCGTGTCCAGAAGTGGTGATTCTGAAGAAGCACATCCTAGTGATGTCATTCATCGGAAAGGACCACGTTCCTGCACCTAAACTAAAGGACTCTACTCTGAGTTCTGAGGATATGAAGAAGGCATACTACCAAGTGCTAAATGTGAGTGTGCTGAAAAACTAGAATGATCACATGAGCTTTGCTTTTGTTAAAAGGGTTTTGGGTATAAAATAAGAAATTAAATAAACAGAGATGTTACTGTGTCCAGGCAGGATTTTTGTTTCTTTATTACAGTGCTTAATTGTGATGAAAATAATGGTACTATGAAATAAATTATGTGCAATTTAATGTCTTTTTCTGTTTTAATTTTGGGGGTTAAATTTGACTTCTGTGTATGATATTTGTTCTTTATATTCACCTCAATCTCTGTCTCACAGATTATGCAGCGGCTATATCAAGACTGTAATCTGGTTCATGCGGATCTGAGTGAATACAACATGCTCTGGCATGACGGACAGGTTTGTTTTAAGCTAGTCTAAACATTCTTAGTAGCACATCTGTATACATTCTGCAGAAGAAGCAAGGCTACTCATGTTTTCATTAACTACACTACCGTTTAAAACATAAAGTCTCTTCTCCTCACCAAGGCAGCATGAATTTGATCAAAAATATGGTAAAACCTTGAATATCTTTTAAAATGTAATTCATTCCTGTGATTTAAAGCTGAATTTTCAGCATCGTTACTCCAGTCTTTAGTGTCACATGATCTTCAGAAATCATTCTAATATGCTGATTTGCTGCTGAAGAAACATGATTATCAATGTTGAAAACAGGTGTGCTGCTTCATATTTTTGTGGATACTGTGATGCATTTAATTTAAGTTTTTTTTTTTTGATGAATGAAACATTCAGAAGAACAGCATTACATTTAAAATAGGAATGTTTTGTAGCATTATAAATGTATTTACTGTCCCTTTTAATCAGTTTAATGCATCCTTACTGAATAAAGTAGTATTATTATATATTAAGTATTATTATTATTATTATTTTATCTTACTAACCTCATGACACCATAAAGTCAATTTGACTGTTGATTAATTTATTTTTTGTCCTCATGAAGTGTGGTTCATTGATGTGAGTCAGTCCATAGAGCCCACTCACCCTCACGGTCTGGAGTTCTTGTTCAGAGACTGCAGGAATGTAGCCAAAGTAAGTGTTTGAACAATCTTGTGGTGCAGTAAAGAGCTCTATAATAGCTTTAAAGCTAGGTTGTGATCATTAATTAATGCTGTTTTCTTCTCTCCAGTTTTTCCAGAAAGCTGGTGTGGCCGAAGCTCTCAATGTATTTGAGTTGTTCAACACCGTGTCTGGACTGCAGATCAACAGCGATAATGAGGCTGATTTCTTAGCACAGGTCTGGAATTCAGATGTTTGTTACTTGCAGTCTGCATTTGCAAAATAATAATAAAAAAAAAAAAAAAAAAAAAAAAAATATATATATATATATATATATATATATATATATATTATATATATATATTTTATATTTTTATTTTTTGTTTTATATATATATATATATATATATATATATATATATATATATATATATATATTATATATATATATATATATATATATATATATAAAAAAATATATATATATATATATATAAATATATAAATATATATATATATATATATATATATATATATATATATATATATATATAGTACTGTGACTAATATGATGGATAAGAAAGTTTGTGTATATGTGTTTTAGATGCACATTGGTTTATTAAAGATCCGAGTAATTTTTAAAGGGTTCATGAACTGCCTTTATTATTTTGTACTGTTCTCTGAGGTCCACTTATATTGTTATCAAGATTTTGACATCAAAAAACAAAATTTAGAAGTAATAGGCTATTTTCTGTCCTGTTTTCACTCTGTTTGAATAGGCGTGGTGCTTGTAGACTCAAAGTAAACGCCCACTGTTCTGATTGGCCAACAGTTGTGTGTTCGACAGCTTCATCCTTCATATATGGACACAGATGTGATTTAGATTAAAAACGCATAAATACTAAGTACATATCAAACTGTCTGTAATAACAGACAAAGCAATAGTGATCACGGTGGGCGGGGCTAAACAGGCAGTGCTGTAGAATCGGTGGGCGGGGCTAAGCAGGTAGTGCTGTAGACTCAGTGGGTGGGGCTAAACATGCAGTGCCGTAGAATCGGTGGGGCGGGGCTAAACATGCAGTGATGTAGAATCGGTGGGCGGGGCTAAACAGGCAGTGATGTAGCAGCAGGCATTGATCTTCTGCGGTGGTGGTGTTTAGCCACACTATTACATCATAAAGTGGCACATTCCACAACCTGCTGTTTTGGCAGATTGGCTTTAATATGAGCTGTTTTTAGATTAAAAAGAAAGTTTTGAGTTCTGAGATTTACAGGATGTTTTGAATAGGTCAAGGGAATTTAGATTTCTCAGTTCATGACTTTTTCCCTTTAAAAATTGGTTGTAAAAAAGCAATTGTATTGTACATTTTTACAGATTGAAGCCCTGGAGAAAAGAAATGAAGACCATGTGCAGAAATCTGGCAAGAAAATCTTCACGGACACCAGTGATGGCAGCCCACCCCAATTAAACACTGATGATGATTAACGCGAGCACAATAGTCATTTAAAAAATAAAGGAGAGAAAATCCCTCCATTCACAAATAAGGTGTGGAATGGGACGAACGCCCATGTCCACGTGGAATACTCGTGCCATCCTTCTGCTGTTAAAGCGTTTGCTCGGTGTTGAAAGTGACACATGGTCATTTGAGACATCAAGCATAACCTGACATTTTTAACAGACAGTTTTGGATGATGGTTAAAAACAGGGGAAAAAAATAAGGAAACCAGTAATTACAGAGAATTGTGTGGTGTTAAAAATGCGTCTCCTTCCACAATAAGAGCAAGCAGAGAATAAAGATCTTATAAGAATCTCTGAATGCTCTGAATTGGTGTGTTGATTTGAGCTTCAGTAATGAGCAGAACTTAAGACATTGATCCAGTCTGTTCATCATAAAAATGACAGCCTGGGTTTTTATGTGAAATCATTTTACTGCTAAGATGACTATTGTATATTTTAGGGCTGGGCGATAGGCTATAACGCATGCGATTGTCACGCGCATTTCGTCAGTAAAGCCAGTTCCCTGATTAGCGCTAAATCACCATCACCTGCTTTCAAATGGAGTGGAACTTAATAGACAGAGCCGTAGCTCACTGACAAGCTACGCAATATTGTGTTCATTATCGCAGATGAATTGCCTTCGATAATGAACGCGATATTGCGTAGCTTGTCAGTGAACTACGGCTCTGTCTATTAAAAGCCTCTCCATTTGAAAGCAGGTGATGGAGATTTAGCGCTAATCAGGGAACCGTGTGGCAGTCGCATGTGATATATCGCCCAGCCCTACTAGATTTGTGGCTTTTGAGATCTTTTGTATAATCAGGTAAAGATTAAATTAAACTGCTGAATGGCATGCTTTGTTCTTCTTTCTTGACCTTCTTGTTCTTGCACTAAATACAGTTTAAAGGAATAGTTCACCCCAAAATTTGATCAGAACTTGGTTGCCAGGTTTTCACAACAAAACCCGCCCAATTGCTACTCAAAACTAGCCCAATCGTGGTTTGAAGGGGGTAAAATTCACATTAAATATCACATTATTGAGGTCCCTTCAACTTGTGGACATGTAAAACAACCCGTGGCAACAGTGTTAAAGTAGCCCAATTCCACGTGAAAACCCTAGACTTGGTAACACTGCCCATAACAGACGTTTTGGGGGGAGCGCGGGAAAGAAACAAAAGCCATATGCCTTATTAGAAATCAGTTTATCATCATAATGTTTTTGAAATGATATTTCAAAGAACTTACAGCTTCTTTAAAACCCTGACTTTTGAGACAAGTTTTAGTCCTTATAATATTTAGTAGCATAGTAGCATATATATATATATATATATACCACGTTACTCTAATCCAATAAACGCTAAATCCAATCAGCCTGACATGAAGACAAAAGGTTACTGTCTCAGAACCCTGGGCTGCTTGACTTGATCTTCTTAGAATGTCATCATCTTTACCTCAAAATGTAATACACAGTGTACATAACTTTTGTACTTTATATACTATTACATTGGAACCTAGATATAACATTTTATCAATTTGTAATCCCACAACATATTATCCGTAAAAAGGTAATTCCAAAGGTCTACATCAAGTTTAAGTAAAAAAAAAAAAAGTTACTTAAAATAATACTTAAAACTTTAACTGAAATAAAATCAAATATAAAAAAAACTAAAACTTAATTCATCTCAGCTAGTTGCAACATTTATTTTCACATGATGCATTTAAAAAATAGACATTAATATAGACATTTAAAAAAGAGAGAAAAAACTAATAGTGTCTAAATAATGCTAAAATAGCACTGGTCAGTATTAGTCACATCTTAAAATTGTTTTTGTACTTCATAATGAAATTATGTTTGATAATTTTATATTTCATATCAAATTTCTATCAATAATAATAATTAATATCATCATAATTTTGGTTTATCTCATGATGGAGAATCTGTCATTCCCAGCGCTGAAATTGGAGAACATGTAAACAAAAACAGACCAGAACGTCAATAGAAAAGATTTTTTGCTGATTCGTCTGGTACTCTTCATTCTGTCAACATGAAATGCACATCCTTCATGTCAGATGTTTTAAAAACAATACATAGAAAAGTAGGTCTAATGCATCGCATTTAACCCTTAACCTTATTCTACACAATACTATACTATAGTATATATCCACTTAAAACTTTAGAAAAAAATGTTGTCTTGGATGCATGAAATATATTCGATATATTTGCATATAACTGTTATGCCCCTAAGACTATTTCCAAAAAACAACCTTGAAACTTGCAAAACACTATATTTAGGGGCTTGTATAGGGACAAGTTGTATAACTATGTCCCATAATTCCATCAATTTCTACTTTGTTCCCCTTTCCTCAAACATGTATGCATGCCTGAGAATGTGTACAGTTGATTATGTATCTGCATATGTGTGATATTTTCCCATGACAAAAAAAATTCCTAGTAGGACAGTGTGTTTGTGTGTAATCAGATTACAGCCTGTCTCATCTTCACTCTTTAAAACTGCATATTTCAGCTAATAACTTTAATTACTCTGTTTATGTTATTATGCTTTCTAGAAATCCTGTGACTTTTACATTGTCTTACTCAAATAACAGTTTCACTAATTAGATCTCAGTTGTTTCTCCCATAGACAAAATAGAGCAAAAATTGAGACATATAGCTCTATACTCTTAAATGTATTATTATTTGTCCAAAGAATTTTTAGAAGTAACAATTTAGATAATATGTAACATAACAGAATTCCATAAGACTCCATAACTATAATATCTGAGCAATGATAACAATAATACTTTAACAATGCCCATATCCAGTTCTGAACTTACTCAAATTATTGACTAATGACTAATACCACAAAAAGATACTTAAAGGCATTTAAATCCCTAGCACTAATTCCTTTGGAATGAAGCATTTTATGTTTATAAGACATTGCATTGATTTGACAATTAACACACACACACACAAACTAATGCATAATATGTATACGTTGCTTCTTTGTGACATATGGTGGCCTGAAATGCAAGATGCATCTATAATATATAGAGTAGACTACTACAAATATATGCAAATCTTGAAAAATATGAGATTTACATCAGGCCAAAGCAACCAAACTAATCCCAAATAGCCCGACAGGCTCATCCACATTATATATGTCATGCACCCATGAGCAGAGAAAACAGTTTTAATGTCTGCAAAGTTTGGATATAGTTTTATCTCTACATAGATTTCTGTCTGTGAGACCAACACATCTGTGCATATTTTAATGGAAACTGTGTTTATTATTTCCTTTTTGCATTTGGTTTTCGGTGACAAGCCATGTGTGGAAGCCCTGCCCACTTCATCTATGTGAGCTTAACTCATACCTTTCCCTCTCAAACCTATGATCGACCCGATGACATCTGCTGTTTCCTGTGACATGAAGTAGAACGAGACTGCTGCTGAATGAAGCAGTGAGAGAAATAGAAGGAGACATGCATATCTGAAAGAAGTTGAGAAGAGGAAGAAACAAAGAGTATTGAAATTGATTAATCGCAGTATAAAAATGGCCTTTATTAAAAAGGGTCAAAAGAAAACCTACATTTCAACATTCAAGTTTGACCTGAAGACTTCAGCCGCATTGCAGACTCCGCTGGATGTGCCGAGGAGAACAGAGAATGGATTCAAGCCAATGAACAGAGAGCAGAGCTGTCAGAAATCAGGAGAATCAGGTGAGAGATATTTCTACACTTTACTAATTCCCATAGATGAATCATCTTTAAACCGTTTTTAAACTTCATCATCATCATCATCTTTAAACTTTTTGCAAGTCTCTTATGCTCCAAGTCTGCATTATTTGATCAAAAATACAGTAATATTGTGAAATATTATAAGGATTTAAAATAAATGTTTTCTATTTGAATATGATTTAAAATGTAAATTTTTTTTTATACAAAGCTGAATTTTCAGCATCGTTACTCCAGTCTTCAGTGTCACATGATCCTTCAGAAATCATTCTAATATGCTGATTTATTCTAAGATTTCGGATTATTGTCAATAATGTGTACTGCTTACTGATGAGGATTCATTGATGAATAAAAAGTTCAAAAGAAAATCTCTTTTAACATTAAAAATGTTTTTACTGTCTCTTGATCAATTCAATGTATCCTTGCTGAATAAAAATATTAATATCTTATATAAACACAGAAAGAAAAGATGAAATCAATATTATTTTAACATGTACCTGTAATGTGTGTGTGTGTGTATATATATATATATATATAAATCACACTAGTGTCACTACTGACTTATAAAATAGAATAGAATAATAAAATATGTTAATGAACAATAAGGATGTATCAGTTATTTATTTGTCTTATATTTATGTACTTCTGATGCCTTTAAATATATATATATCACAATTAAATGTTAATGTAGGGTAGAATGTGGGTTTGGAAACGGATTTCTATAAATTGCATTCAGATGGTCTCATTATGCCTGTAGCCAATCACACAAGCCTTCTGTGTCTAACTAGTCAATTATGTGCCAGATTTAATTACCCCCATTGCAAGTCACATGACTGATATCTATATGTACATGTCTTGTTCAAGTTCATGAGTTTAATGTGTGTTTCACTGCAGACGTCACACTCAATAACACAGCCAGCTATAGTTCAGGAGTGTGTGATTTCTGATTTAAGGAGTTTTTCAGTTTTGCCTTCAGTTAGATGTTAACGTGTTACTAGCCATTTAAGGTTAGGCCACAATCAGTGTGTTCTTACAAGAGAAATGAGGTACTTGTGAATATGGAGTATCTACATTGTGGTTTAAAAACCAGAACTACTTCAGTCTGTGTGTCAGTAGACTCTCCTTCTGTTTTCCAGCTGCAGTAGCTGAGTTTTTGGATCCCCAGAAGCAGGTTGTGGTTGGTGTTGGAGGAACCGCTCGACTGCACTGCCGCTTCAGAAGCTCTGGGCCTGTGGCTTCCTGCTGGATTCGTGACAGTGAAAAGGTCTGAGCAGTTTGTGAAGTGGAACATGTATTTAATGGATGTGATTCTCCACACCTGTGGTTCCTCTGGTAGCACACCTGTGTGAACTTGAGAATCCACCACAACACACCAGTTTATTTGAAAATCATTGAGCAGAGATGAACAGAACTGGGGAGGGGAAAAAAAAGCTTGTTTGATATTTTCAGTGTGCCTGTTTCTCATTAGGTTGTGTTCGAAGGACCGCGAGTGTGTGTGACGAACACCAGCAGTAGCAGCACCCTGGTTCTGTCTGAAGTTCTTCCTGTGGATGTGGGAAGTTATTCTCTTTTTGTTTGTAACCGAGGAGGAACCGCTCACTGGACCATAAGCCTCCGAGTCATTGGTGAGAACTTTCAAATCTAGATTGCTTTAGTCCTTAACCTGTTCTTTAGTGTGTAGTCAGTATATATCTATGGTGATGGCATGACTGCCAGTAATCAAATTACCTTTTTGTTCTCATGTGTTATTTTAGTAGAAGTTATATACAGTTTTAATTTATTAATATTTTTTAAATATATTAATATTTGAATTGGCTTTTTTTTTCCATTTTCAGTTTTAATTCTAGGTCAAGATTTAGAAATTATGTACTTATTTTTAATTTTAAAATGTGTGTGTATATATATATATATATATATATATATATATATATATATATATATATATATATATATATATATATATATATATATATATTTTGAATTTATATTTTTAAAATCATTTTAGAAATGTGGTGTGGCTTTTTTATCATTTTTATTTTGGTGTGCATTTATTTATTTTTATGCTTTATCAAGTTTTTTTTGGCATTTTAAATTTAAGTTATAGACATTGTGCTAGTTATGTATTTTTTCATATTTCTGAAACTGGAATTTTTATTTTTTACATTTTAGAAGTATGTACACTTTTGTTTGTGTATATATGTATATGTGTATAATGTTTTTCCCCATGTAATATTTTTCCCCTATAATTTTTTTAATAAAAAAAAATTATATATATATATATATATATAACTCCATTTTATATAACCTTTTTTTTTTGTTCCAAATAACCTTGTTTCTCCCCAGATCGTCCAGACCCTCCAGCCTCGTGTCCGTTCGTGTCCCAGCTGACCCACACATCTCTGGTTCTGTCCTGGTCTGGGCCTTGTTTTGACGGAGGTTCTGCCATCACAGGTTACGTGGTTGAGTTTCAGAGGCTGGACCGATCTGAACCCAGTGACTGGACTGAACTCATTAACCAGTGTCCGAACACCTCGTACCGGGTCCGCTCTGGTCTGGACCCGCAGGGACAGTATCACTTCAGAGTACGAGCCTACAACGCAGCAGGAGTCAGTGATCCCAGTGAGGAGTCAGACTGCATTAAGATGAACACTGCAGGTAGACAGATGCCAACTTTTAAACCATTTAAATACATGCAAAATGCATATACATCTGTTATAAAAAAAAAATCATGTTTTTAATATGAAGCTTAAATATTGTGTAAAAAAAACTTTTATATATGACTTATTTAGGCAGTATTAAGTATATACAGTGCAGTAAGAATGCTAGTGTTTCTTTTTGAAGTTAGTGTTGCTCAAACAAGAAATTAAAGCCAGATTAATGTTACAGGTGAGCCACTACAGGAAGTGACCTCGTATGTGGAGGTTGTGCCTGACACCACACACAAAGCCAGGGATCATTATCAAGTCCATGAAAAACTAGGAGTGTGGGTATTAGTCTATTCATAAAATCAGGTCTAAAACTGATCTTTATCTTAAACGATCATCTTATACCTCCGCAGGGGGAAGTTTGGGGAGGTGTACAGGATGACCCATAAGCAGACGGGTCGGGTGTGTGCTGGGAAATTCTACCGGGCCCGTGTCTCCAGAGAGAAAACCGCAGCACGTCAAGAAATCAAGCTGATGAAAGAAATACACCACCCGAAGCTGGTGCAGTGTCTCGCAGCCTACGACACCCCGTCAGAGATTGTCATGATTCTGGAGTAGTGAGTTGAAAATCTTAGTAATCTATTTGTTTTTTTAAAGTGACACACGAGATGGCTTTTTCAAATATACACACACTATCTAAACATTTAAGTGTTATCTGGAACTGTTATGCATGTACTTCTCTTCTCCATTAACATTCAATTTTATTTAAAATTTGATGTTGAGGGAAATATTAAAATATTGGAAAATGCATTTAATTTAATGGCTAGAATGCTCATATCATGAACGTTTTCAGATTTAGAATTTACATTTTAGAATTTCGAAGTGGTCGAAGTTTGTTTGAAAACTCTTTTTGAAAGCTAAAATGTTTAAGCTTTCAAATCAAAGCTTGTGTACAAATGAAGCCAACGTGCATTTCTAACCTGTAACTGTTCGGCCTTGTTAAAGTATTGCAGGTGGGGAGTTGTTTGAACGGATAGTAGATGAGAATTTCGATCACACCGAACCCAACAGTGTGAACTACATGCGTCAGATCCTGGAAGGAATCCAGTATATTCATAGCAAACGCATTGTTCACCTCGACCTGAAACCAGAGAACATTGTCTGTGTGAACAGCGCTGGGACGCTCATCAAGATCATTGACTTTGGATTGGCCAGCAAACTGGGTGAGTGATTCATTTTTATCTTTACCCCAGAGTGAGTCAAACAATTCGAGTTAAAGTACCAAAACAGGGTATCCACAGGATATTTACGCTCAAATTTGAGACCTTTAAGACCTTTCTTAAGACCTGCACAAATAACTGAATCGTGCATGTTGACTAAACAAAATCAGAGCTTTTTTTTTAAGCTCTATGAAAGTAACGTACAGCCAAATATGGTGACCCATACTCTGAATTCGTGCTCTGCATTTAACCCATTAAAGGGCACACACACACGGAGCAGTGGGCAGCCATTTATGCTGCGGCGCCTGGGGAAACATTATAGTCAAGTTAAGCCATATTGCAGTTCTTGTCTTTCCGTCCCCAAATTTAAAACCTCTTAAATTAAGACTCTTGTACCATTTCAGCCTTTTTTCCCCCTTGATTTCACAGTTAAGGCTCAAGCTTATCAGACAAAAATGCATGTCTGGGCTGTTTTAACTGAAAGAAACTTGCACATCTTAAAATGACGCATCTTAAAATCAGTGCCATTGGTTTGTTTTAATATGCACACTAGAAACTACTTAAGATACATTAATAAGTTACTTGTGTCCTAATTCAACAATGGTCTAGTCCTGTCTGTGACACTAGGCCTTTATGGCCTTAAATTTGATAAACTAAATTGAAGACTTGGGACCCGCAGAAACTCTGAAATATAAGTAAAAAAAAAATCCCCAATTTTGTAATTCTGCATAGAAACTTTATTTCTCTTATATTCACATTTTGAACAAATCGAGATGCACTGCAGTACGTTCATCCCTGTCTGTGTTATGTTGGGTTATGGTTGGGGAAGAGCCACATGAGATGTCCCTTTGAGCATTCCCACTGAATCCGAATCAGACTCCCGGATGTTAACGTTTTAAACTCCTGAACCGGCTCTCCACACTGATGGCAGGCTCTGAACAGTCCCGTCAAACTGGATTTGTTGACCACCCATTTTCTTTCCTTCTGATCTACTATTCCTCTTGTCATTGAAATGGGATCAGATGCTATATCAGACAAAGATCTCATGGCATTTAAGCGTTCCTCCAATCGCAGGGCAGTCTGTGCGAGTTCCTCCTACAAGACAGAAAATAATCAGTAAGCAGTTTGGTCACAATTGAGTGAATTGCTGATCCTAAACACCGTTTTGATCTAAAGGTTTACTTATTGCTTAAATATTTTCATAGACAAATTACCCTGGTGTGCATTTCTTTGCAAAACTAACATTTTAATAGAAAAAGTTTAAGAGAATGGTGAAGGAAAAGCAGCTAACAAATGTCCAGCATACACTGATTCCACTGTAGGCATTTTCCAAACTTTCCACTCAACTGTCCTATTTTTACCAACCTTTCTTTCCTCCCAGAGCACTGCGTGGTCTTCCTCTGTAGTTGTGCTTGAAGATGAACTCTGCTCCATCATACAGTATTGTTCCGCACTGTAACCCATCCTGACATCTGGGTCTGAATCCTCTATTAGTCGTTCAGGCTGTGCTTGTTTATCCTACATGGCAGAAAATGGTGACGCATGCAAGTTATAATGCAGTAGTCACCACAACTTTATATTTAATATAAACTTCTAATGATGAGCGGTCAGATGTTGTACATTTATCATTTTAAATTTTGTATGTGGCTCATCTGATTAGTCTGATTTTAGTTCTGAATCAAGTGTGCATTTTAAAAACAGACTAGATTTACAAATCTTTTGGTTCACATTCTAATTCTAAATGTGAAAAATGAGATTCACAAGATTTTCCAAATATAGGCATGACTACATTTGTTGAAATTTTGCCAAAACATAGAAATTTGAAAATGTTTATAGATTCTAAAACACCATACATATATGGTTGAAAATAACTACAAAGTTGGAGTTGAGTGTCAAACAGTTGGAGCCAAATTGTTTGCTGGAATTTAAATGTTGCACTAAATTAATTGCTGCATTGCAAACCAATGCAATAATGGCACAACCTGGTCACAAAACTAGCATATGTGAGCACTCACCGGCTGATATAGCAATAGGGGAGGGACGTCGTAGCAGATCTCAAGGACCTCAACATTCGTGGACTGGAGATCTGGACTAGGCTGAGGGGAATCAATTGAAGACAATTCATGTTTGAGACTGTTGTATCAGATGCAGTGTAAACCAAATGCATATAAGATCTAACAGTTTGACGTGAGTTAGTTAACTATTGCAAATAACCTTTAAAGAGTGTGGCATAGGTTGACTGACCCAACAAACCGTCCATTTTGCTAGTGCAATATTTTCTATATAACCCCCAGTTTATATATTTCCACATTCATCTCAACAGCAAAGTGCCCCAATTTATCTGAATGCACCTCAGTTACAAACCTCAGATTTCAGTGCAGATGTTGATCCTCTCTTTCTCTGAGGTTCACTGGAATTGTCTTGTGAAAGATGTTCACCACAAACCTAATAAACGAAAATGTGAAAACGTGAACTCTGAACTACGCCTTCCCGACCCACAAAATACATTTCTTTAAAAAAATATATATTTTTCAAAGTTCTAAATGGTCACACGTGTACGTTTTGCAAGAAAACGCAAATTTAGTTTCTTTAAAGTTACTTGTTTAACTTTAGCTATTTCTTTTTAGCTAAGTTAATTGTGAAATGTTTGGCAGTTTCTTAGTGGAAACTTTTGTTTTGTTTTACGTAAGCTGGCGCCATACTGCTTGATGTGTAGCCATGGTTACCAAAAGGTCATACGAAACTGATAACATTTGCGAGGTATCTACATAGTCCTTGGTATCCATCCCGCAACTAAAATCTCTAACCTGTCCAGCAAGAAGAAAGCCAGCTCTGGGTCGCTCTGAAACCCCTTCAGATCTCGGAACTGCGTCCACCGCTCGAACGCTCTGCCGAGATCGATTCTAGTGTTGCCGCGAACTCTACTGCTTTCCCGTTTCGCTAGCAGACTCTGTGCGGCTCGAGGTGACGGTTTCCGTTTAGAACGAGCCATAATCCGTGATGACTAGCTGACTGTTTCGTAAAATTACCTACACTTACTGTAACCGCTAATCCGCTAACACAACCCTACGCGCCTGACTTTGTGTTTACGGACGTGACGTAATCACGTAAACGCGCGGTTTCCTACCAAATCCGACCCGCCTCACTTAAACAGACCCCCATTCACTACAGCAAGCATATAATGTTGTTTTTGTCAGTAAGAATATTTTAATGTACTCGCTTAGTAATTCAGCTCACGTCTATTAAAACGCAATCATTTAATCGAGTAGCTGTAAAGAGCTTTCAGTAGTTCTCTCGCTCTTCGTGAGCTTTAAGTGCGAATACCAGCACTGCCATTTGTCGACGTGGAGCAGCATGACCGTCTCTCAGACAAATTCCCTTTTTTATTTATTGCACAAATCTAATTCAATACAATAACAAATACAGGACATGGAACATATGGGGGAATACAGAGGAGAGAGAGGGGGGAAAATTAACTAATTTATAATTTACTTAAACCGTTCTATAATATGAGACCATGTAGAACAGAAGCAAATATTTTGCAGCTGGTTTTAAATGTTAGGTTTTTTTTTTTTTTTTTTTTTTTTTTTTTTTTGATTATTCTTTTTGAGTTTATGACATTGAACTCATTGTCAGAAATATCAGAATGGAAAGGAGCCTTACTGCTGGAAATACTACAGAGTTGATAATTGAAGCCATAATTGTTTAGAATAATAACAGAAATGGAATAAATGTGAAATGCATTCTTCTCCCTCTTGGCAGAAAGAGCAGAGTGGAGAAATATTATGGTTAAAGGTTAAATTGACATACTTATTACAAGAATAATAATTTTAAAATTTTCTTTTACTTTAAGCAAACTTATTTGGCACAGTCCATACCTTAAATTAATATTTGGGTAAAGTGTAGCCCATTTTGCCTATGCTTTTATAACACAATTGTTGCATTTTAATTCCCTTACCTGTCCAACAGAAAAGCAGAAACTTGTGCATCATTACTCACGGTTTCTCCGTCATATCTTTCCACCTTGTGAATGTTGTACCAATTTATTTGTTAATCTGTGTGTTCTGACTATTCAGAATTTATTCAGAACTTGTTTCTCCCTAATTCCTCTCCATCTTTTAAATGTTCCTTTCTAAAATAGCCCACTGCTTGTACACATTCAGAAAGTCTTCCAGTTTTGTGTACGTTCACACAAAGACCATTAGAGTCTCCACACAGCATTTGACCACTGGACTGACAAAAGTCATTTCAATTATATGAAGTGTTTTCTCCACATTTGCAGTTTCAGTGTTTAATGCACTGTTTTTTTTTCTTTGCATTTTTATCAATATATGGTACAAGATCAAAATGTTTACTATTTAAATCAATGTGATAAACATGTTGGGTTGAAAGTAATCTTAAAGTAATATAAAAAATTATTATTACCTATGTGTAATATAACGCATTACATTACTAACTACAATTGTCATGTAATTTGCAATCAGTAATGGACTACAATTTGTTAGTAATCTATCCAGCTCTGCGTGTACATAATTTAGTTCTTTACCTGTCCAGCAGATAACAAGCAACCTCCGCATCATTCTTCATGCCTTTCTCCACCTTCAGCGCTTTCCATCTGGAATAGGCCTCGCCGACGCTTATTCTGTTTTTCTGCCTCAGTCTGTCTCTCTCTCGCTTCACGTCTGTCCTCTTTTGCTTCCTCGGCAGAGTTTGTATTGTCTCAGTGGTTGATGCATAACAGTGATCCATTTCTTCCTCTGAAACTTCTGAATTGAAGTCCTGGCTGATCAGTAATGGACCACTCACAGTCTCCTAGAACAACCCATCTTTCTGTTTAATATGGTGTAAATTACGGTACTTTAATGCATTAGCCTATACATGAAGTGATTCTAAAATAAGTTTTAAAACTATAATAAATACAAATGTATGCCTGCTTAACTCTAACTCCCTCTGAGATCCCCCCCAAGCTGTTTCCACGCATACCTCTGGTTTTTGTAAACAAGGCACAGCTGTGATCGTCGTGCCTCTCCCTCATCTGCTCTGAAATCGTCTCGTGAAAAATGTATGAAATGTGATTTGTTGCTTTACCTGTCAGTCATGTGGCCTATTGGGTGGTCCGGTCCTTGGCTATTCAAAGTGGCCAGACCTTCTGCAGTCAGTGTCAGTCTGAAGCTCTGGCTTCGCAACACTACTATAATTACATAAGCATAAGCACACAATGCAACACTCATTGGTGGGTGCATACTGCTGACGATGGCACCAGATGTTGGCAGGACGGGAGGATGAAGGCTGGGGCGGGAAATGGTAATAGCCGTTCACCAGTAACAGCAGATTATTAGTGAATCCCGATGAAAATGAATAAATGTTGTGTGGTATGATATGATTTCAAGTTGTCTCTATTTAGTGTTTATGTTCGGCTCACCATCAAGGTGCCTCTTCACAAAATGAATCCACCTCTTCTTGGTATCATTGTTTTTAGGAAACTTAAATAAGGAGACCGAGCTGTTTTGTAAATAATCGCAACCAGGTAATATGCATTTACATGACACAGGCATGGCTAGCTAGCAAACTGTAAGATGTAGTAACTAACTATAGTGTTAGGGGAGGGGCCATGCTCAGTGGCTCCAGTGCGTCACCGAGATGTGATTTTAGCCCCGTCCATTAAAAATCATGAACTCAAAGATGCACTAGCAAAACAGTTTAATGGTCTGTTTAACTCCACAGTTCATTACTAGGTAGTTCACAGTCTTTGTAATGTGTTTTCAGCTATAAAACAATTTTTTTTATATATAATATAATTATTATTATTTTGTTTTTGCCATTTTAGAGCCTGGGAAACATCTGATGGTGTTACATGGGACTCCGGAGTTTGTGGCCCCAGAGGTGGTCAATTATGAGCCTGTAGATGTGGCCACTGACATGTGGAGCATTGGCGTCATCTGCTACATCCTGTAAGGGCTTAGAATGAAGCAGTTTATGGCCTCCAGCTCCATTTCTATTATATTTACTAATATGTGCACTTTCAATTTTCTTTTCCACCGTTTCCCAGACTGAGTGGCGAGTCTCCATTCCAGGGAAACAGCGATGCCGAAACCTTAGCTCTGGTTACTGCAGCGCAGTGGGATTTTAACCCTGAGAGTTTTGATGACATCACTGAGGCCAAAGATTTCATCAGCAGTCTCCTGAGGAAGGATAAGAGGTGAATGAAGAAATGTCAATTGAGAAATTCACATGGTCACATGCATGTTTTACTATATTCAGCCAATGATCTGTAACAGTGTTATTTTAGTATAATTATACTTTTTTTTTTTTTTTTTTTTTTTTTTTTTTCTTATTTTCAGTTTTCATTTTTTTTTTATTAGGTCTTTAATGTCTGTAGTTTTTATTTTCAGTTTTAGCTGAATTTGTTAACTTTTTTTGTAACCTGTTCATTTGAGTCTCGTTTTTATTCAACTGATCATTTTCAGTCAACGGTCATTCAAAATGGTTGTTAAATTAAAAATGGCAAAAGTTATGAGTCTCACAATCTGCATACAACATTAGAGTTTTTTTTTTTTTTTTTTTTAAATTCCATTTTTACACTCCTAGAACAAGACTATCATGTGAGAAAGCATTAGCTCATCCCTGGATAGCTTTATTTGATGATTCCAACTCCAGATCAGCCAAATCCCTTAACAAAGACAAGATAAGAAGGTTCCTGGCCCGACAGAAATGGAAGGTATGGAATTTAAAAAAGTTACTTGCAGCTGTTTTAGAAACAAGATCTCCGGTGGTTCATCTCCGGTGGTTCTTGATTTTTCAGGTGGTCATAAATACTAATTTTCTTTTAAAACTACAAATCATGCACACATCTGTTCTGTCGCAGAAAACCGGTAAAGCCCTGCTTGCGCTGAAAAGGATGGTTCGCTGCAGCAAATTTGATGCACCGCATTCTCCCATTTCTGTAGATGGTAAGACACGTGAGAATCTGTTTGTCCAACTGCTACAGTGTTTAGAAAGCCATTATTATGCCCTCTTATGATGTCACTATTTCAGCAAATGCTCTGGGCAAAGAAGCCGAACAAGCTGTGGCATCTCTGGAAAAACAGTTGTGGAGTGAACCATGTTTCCATCGAGCCCTGCATGACCTCACTGAGAGCTGCGGAGCCACGGTGCACCTGGCCTGTACAATACAAGGTACAGTACTGCTTACAGTGTTCGGCAAAAAAGCATTTTCAATGTTTTTGAAAACGGGTGATACCAGACACTTTTGCAAACCTGCAGAAATGAGAATGCATGGCTAGTGTGATTTGTTTAAAATTGCTGCATCTTTTCAAGATCCTCCTGCAGTGTAAGTCTTAAGTAGGGTTTTTATTGGACCACTATTCACTGAAATGACTTCTGTTTGCAGGATATCCTTACCCTGATGTGGTTTGGCTGTTTGATGAAGCGCCGCTGGAGAAGAACGGACGCGTTCAGATTAATTATGATCAGAACGGCTCTTGCACACTCACTCTTGCTCAAGTACAACCAGGGGATTCTGGGATTTACAAATGCTTTGCGTCCAACAGCCTTGGGCAGGCACTGTGTTCTGCCAGACTCACCGTGCAACTCTAGAACATCAAATCTATGATGTTAAGTGTGACAAATGGCAGATTTCTAAAGCGAAACACAATGTTTGGAACCATGTACAAAAATGATGCAGAAACAAAAGTGCTTTTAAACTATCCACATGTTTGACGTCCCTAGAAGCTGTTTTAATTCACAATTTCTGAATTGTTCTATTGTTAGTCTTTAAGTCACAATTTACTCCACAATCTTAATGTTAGTTTCAAGTTTAATTTCTATCATTTTTTTTTTCTCTGGTTTGAACAATTGTATGCATTTACTAATTAAGACTGAGCACTGAGTTTTTTTTTTTTTTTCTGCAGCCCCTGGGCATGATTTGATTCTGCTTAATTTAAGACAAAGAAATGTTAAAATGACATTTGTTGTACATGCATGTGTATGTATATATGAAGAATAAATGTATTAAAGTTTTATGAAATTAAGAGGTTTTATTTTTAATGGCTAATCCATGAATACAGCAAAAATCATTTTGTAAATTTGCCTGAAATCCCTGACTAGTCGGCCTGTTATGGGTTAATCTGACATTCAGTTTTAACTTTGGTCTTCAGGAGGCACTATCTCTTTCAGAGCATGTATAATCTACACCACAATCCTTGTCAAAGTTTTTTCCATTGAAAATAACTTTCACTGCATTCAGGAAAAAAAGTAAATGGCAGTGCAACAACCAAATATGACAATATTTGACAACAGGCATAAGAACAAATGGTAAACTGTATATTGCAGATCTATTAAAAGTGCTCAAGGTGTTTTCTATCCAACTCTATTTTACTGCATAAGAAGTGGAACTGGCTGATTTGCTTATGAAGATTACAGGTGTTTGATGAAACAAACGGTACATGACTTAAACAGTCGCTCATTTATGCTTCTGAAATGATCAACTAAATTATGAAAACTGGTTGTATTCCTATTGTCTCAGGGTGAAGATTTGATTTCTTCTTGTCTCTTCTGAATCCGCTGTTGTAATAGACTCCAGGCTTTCAACACCTGGGGAAACACGCATGCATTAATGATTAGCTGCATGTTTTGAGGTTAATAAAGCACATCATCCATCGAGTCTTTCCTGATCTGGCGTGTGTACCTGTCTCTGAGTAACGTCAGGTTCCCACAGTGTGCACAGCACTACGTTAGCATGTTCAATCAGCTTTGCATTCGTCCACTGGCTCTTCAGTCTCCTCAATGCGTCTTCCTCCTTCACACCGTCACGCTGGACTATACGCTTCACTGCCTGAGACCGAGAGAGCGTTAACACACCTAAAATGTCCTAATATTGTTACATATACAGTGGGATGCAAAAATCTGTGATTACTAGTGAATTTATATTATCAGCATAATCTAATATGAGTAAAAAGATGAAAAATAATCTTGAGCTTCAATCTGACAAAAAGTCACATGATCAATGTCACTAATGCTACCGTTTAAAAGTTTGGCTTTTTTAAGTTACATTTATGGGCTTGTTAATGCATTTAATGTGAAAGGACAGTAGAGAAGTGACAGAAAAGCATTGGGCAGAGAGATGCACAATGAAATGAAACAATGAAATATTTCATCTATATCAAGTTCTGTTTTCATGTTGCTTTGTGCTGTTTTTTTTTTTTAATGTTTAAATCCCTGAATATGGTCTCAGGCCCTTCGACCTCACAGTTTAAAAATAAAAATGTCTCTCTATATCAAAGCTTTAGCACCTCTTCCTCCGGGATGGTGGCCACCCAAACCTCATGTACCAAATACGTCCATCCCGCCTCCAGCAACACGGCCGCATCCACCACGCAAACATGCTTACCTGAAAACAAGTGAGAATTAATCACACTTGAAACAGAAAAAGTTCAGACAGAGCATGGATGAAAGTGATAAATGCTTCACCCTGTTCTTTTGCTTGTTTTATTCTTTTCTTCACCAGCAGAGCAATCTCAGGCCACACAATATCTGTCAGAGCTTTCAGACGCTCCTGGAAAACAAACACACACATAAATACAACGTGAACAGGATGGAAAATGTGTTCTGAATTCAATTATATTTATCTGTTGAGTTAAATTACCTGGTTACCAAATACTTTTCCACCCAGTACTCGTCTGTTGATGGTCTTATCCTCATTAAGAATATCTGACGGCAAAAAAAAAACTTTTAACTGAGATTTTTCATTTTCTGTAGGGAAAAAATGCAGGTCAGTATAACCGTAGATCCATTCGGTGACTATAAACATAATCTCTCTGCACCTGGGCTGAACTCCTGGATGACCTTATGATAGGCGGATGTTCCCGGCAGGTAGGCCTCGTGACCGAGCTGATCGCAGTCAATCCTCACGGCGCCAAGAGCCTCCAGTCTGTGTGCTATAGAGCTCTTTCCCGAGCCGCTGCCGCCCGTCAGACCAATCACGTACGGATCCAGAGGCAGATCTGCCTGTGGCTGCAAACACAAGAACAGCAAATTAAACCAATACTAAGAGCTTTACTCTATTACAACATTGATAATAGTCAGAAATGTTTCTTGAGCAGCAAATCAGCATATTAGAATGATTTCTGAAGATCATGTGACACTGAAGACTGGAGTAATGATGCTGAAAATTCAGCTTTACATCACAGGAATAAATTACATTTTACCAAATAATAAAATAAAAAGCATTTACTTTAAATAATAATAATATTTCCCAATATTACTGTTTTTGATCAAATAAATGCAGCCTTGGTGAGTGGAAGAGGCTTCTTTCAAAACATTACAAAAATCTTACCAACCCCAAACTTTTGAATGGTACTTTATAAGAATAAATACATCATCTCAAAAAGAACAGCAATAGAGAAAGCACTAGCAGCTGAGCTAAATCATGCATCACATGACTGAATGGTCTTCATTAAATTACACAGCAGTCATAATGCCATGATTCTTTAAATGAATGTCTGAACACCCATTGATACGGAAGAGACAACAAGTTGTGTCACTCTTTTTGCTTAACAAATGTTTTTTGTGCATAACCCTGCAAAATTGCCAGAGACGTCTTCTATGTAACAATTCATCCTGAATAAGAACATACTATTAACCAAGTCCTCATGAAAAAGTCTTCTTTCCAATAACACTTAGTTAAATATGCCAGTCATGTTTAAAAAGACAAAAATAAATATAACAGTTATGGACAAATGCATGATGTATGGATGAATCGATGAAGTGCATTATGTGATTGTGGATTGTAAGTACTATAAATTAAGATAAATGAATGCGGGATGTTCGTACAGATGGATGTTTGAGCAGCGTGCCCAGCAATCTTGTTCTCAGGCTGGAGGAACTGATCTTCTCCTCCTCGATATCAGCATGATGGGCGTCTTTCAACAGCTGGATCTCGTACAGAACCAGTTCAGCCAATCCCTGCACAGAAAAGACCACTTAATCTCACACTATGAACAAATAAATGACCACAAATGGTGAAACATACACAACAGCAAAGTCCAAACGCACTGGGGTCACTTTGGTCACGAGCACACTGAATTCACATGGATAATTACACACGTCTAGTTTATGACTTACTGGGGATTAAACATTTCCATATTAAACTTCACGAGAAAGACAAGCATTATAATGAATTTATTTGATCAAAAAAAAAAAAAAAAAAACACAGTAAAAGCTGTAATATTATGAAATATTATATGATAGTATATATTTGTTTTGCTAAGATATTTTTAAGTGTGCGAATACACTTTGAACTACTGTATGGCTGTGGTTCTCTGGTCTAACGATGAAGATTTTTATAGGCACTGGATAACAACCAAAAACAACTTTCTCACATTTTCCGCACGCTTCCTGTTGACAGCTTCACCCCCTTTCCTCGTCTCCTCGCTGACCACAATGCACTGCAGCTCAGGGTCGCTTATGGATGGGCCGAAGGGGTCGGAGAGAGGAACGATTTCGTACTTGAGCGATGGTTTTACATCGTTCAGAAAGTCCTGGAGCTTCTGCACACGCTGATAATACGGCTCTATCAACTCCTTCAAGACCTTATCTACACAAAAAGCAGAACACATTTAAGAAATTACAGACCATTTTTTTTGCAGTCCAAACTGTTTTGACACATTTCCAAGCGGTTTATCAGTTGATAACAACGGTGGCAAATCGTCTCAAACTCTACTACGTAGATAAACTTTTAAAGCTTTTTTAGAGCTGCTTTGAACAGAATTAGCATGTCATCACTTGTTCACCAGTGGATCCTCTGCAGTGAATGGGTGCCGTCAGAATGAGAGTCCAAACAGCTGATAAAAACATCACAATAATCCACACCACTCCAGTCCATCAGTTAAAGCTGTGTGTTTGTGAGAAACAAATCCATCATTAAGACTTCTTAAATGTTTTTATCTGATTTGACTCATTCTCTTTCTGACGGCACCCATTGACTGCAGAGGATCCATTGGTGAGCAAGTGATGCTAAAATGCTAAATTTCTCCAAATCTGCTCCGATGAAGGAAAGCTTTCTAGAGGGTCTCCACTTACTTTTTAGTAGTTCCTGGTCACACACACCAATGACAAAGCGTCTGTTGGCCATCAGACAGGAAATATTCAGCAGGGTCTTGTGGGCCCCATGCAGACGGTCAAAAGTGCCGCCAACCACCACATCACTGAACGTCTCTAAAGGTTTAAGTTGTGCACCACTTCCTCCTCTATCAGGATCATCTTCCTCAACTTCTTTTAGTCGCGGGTACAAAAGCACAGATGAGAGACTCGGCTTGCAGACGTAACAGTGGCCTGCGTACTTCTGCAAGCACTGGGTGACCAGCGAGGACTGGCCTGAATCCTGGATGGGGAAGTCTGTGAGCACTACTTCTGGCGAGTGGGACAGCGTCTGTGGGGTGGGAAAAGGACCGTTGTTTCCGCTCAATGCCACAGATTGGGCGCGGACATTACTGAGCAGCACCCTGACGTCAAGGTGAGCACAAATGTCAGCAGCATTGCTGTAAAGGCGGGAGATGAGAGTGCAGAGATCCACGAGGGGCGGGATGTAGACGGGCCGCACCTGCCCACCTGTGCTCAGGTTGAGGCCGGGGTGCAGATGGACGTACAGTGTGCGCTCGACCACCTGGGCGGCAGACGTGAGGACAGGGGCGATGCGGAGAGGGAGGACGTGCAACGGAGACGTAAGCACCAGGATACCGGTGCTGAACATGGACATGATTGACAGCTGATAGTGACTTTCTGATCTTAGACACTGAAAGATATAATACAAATCTGATTAAAATTAACACATTATTTATGCAGTTCCATAAAGAGATACTTATGAAAATGTATATCTTGAATGCAATGTATATGCATAAAAATCTGTCGAATTAATAAATTTAAATAAATTTACAATTATGTATCTTGGACTGTTATTTACATATGCACATATTGCAACTTCACTTGTAATTTGTAAGTACCCACATGCATATTTTTCTACCTTATTTCTATTCTTTTGAGAAGTGAGCTATGAGACAAATAGAATTCTGATCTTCAAAGAGATTTGAAATAAGAACAGAACAGAAATAGCACTGAATTTTGAAATTTGCACACTGATTAAACCCTGCTGTATAAATTAAACCTGGCAAAAATTACTCTAATAATTAAAATAAAAAAGAATCTATAAATATATAGTTCTCATATGAATCATGCAAATTTTGATTAGAATAATTCAATTAAAAAAATGAGAAAAATTTCTGTAATAATTAGAATGATACAAATTTTGATTAATTCAATAAAACCTGGTAAAAATTACATTAATAATTTAAATAAAAAATAATCTTAAAAAATATAGCTCTTATATGTATCATGCATTCAATGAAACGTGACAAAAATGACCATAATTACAATCACACAAATTTTAATTAATTCAGTAAAACATGACAAAAATTACCTTAATAATTAGAATCGAATAGAATAGACATATTGGTCTCAGTCGTGGAACTTTTAATTAAAATCCAATAAACATAAAAAACATTTTAGAATAAAAAGAAAAATAACAGTTTAGAGGAATTTCATACACACACATATGCAGAGAGAACTTCATTGAATACTTTAATAATTTACAGCAACTACAAGCGTTGAAAAATAGCTGATCTCTTATATTTATCCATAAATGATTCCCGATTAGCACCAAAACAACACAGTTGATCCGGAACAACATTCTGTAACGAGAGACTACTTTGAGCAAAACCTACCTGAGTATATTCTGCCGCACAGGATCTTGAAAAATGCTAAATGTGGAATATTATTGCAGAGGACAACTGTCTGGTATCAGTCTTCGTCATAATGACTATATAAAACACTAATGTTTAGCTCAGCAGAGCGAACTCATGTCCAGTTGACCTAGACGGCCATGTGCTGGAATACTGACTGATGATTGGCTAACAGATGGAGTTTCTGCCCTAATGAATCATGGGAAGTGTAGTTTAGCGCCTTTCACTTCCTCCGCCCCTATTCAAACATGAACATTTCTCATCTTATCATTGTAAACGAATGAATGTAATTATGTGATTGAATAATTTAGTACTTTTGATATGAAGAGCACATTTTACATTTGTGACTCATGTTTTGTGTTAACAATTTATTTTACGGTTTACATTACATAACTGCATAATATTGTTTTGTAATGTAAACAAAACATAATACTGGATTTCTGTACCAGATATAATGAACCCTATGCTTTTATCAGCATTAAAATGTTATTCCTTGAATAAACACACTTTTCAGATCAAGGTCTAATGGGGGTGATTATTCAGACATTAATTTAAATATTTTCACACATTTAAAAATTTTCAGAGCTAGAAACAGAAGAGCAATTCATTCTTCAAATCTTGATGAAGGCTGTAATGTACTGTAAATATTTCATGGGAAGGCATCTGACTGAATTTCTTTATAACAGACTACTAAACAAGTATTAAAAGTACAGATTTTATTTGACAAAATACAAAAATAACTTTTCATTTATAGCAATTTCTGTTTTACAAGGTCTTGTGATTATCATCTTGTCTGTGCTGGTTAACTAAAACCTTGCTGGGTCTAGAGGGCCTCGGAGGAGCTTCAGCCAATAAGAACTCCAGAATGAAAGAAAAGGGGGAAACTCGGTTGTATTCATCACATAATCCCATTCTATTCGATGTGTGATCTCTATAATGACAAACAACTGTTTTTATGAGGCTGTTTAGCAGCACAAACATAAACATACTGTTTGTCAGGAAGAAAAATGAAAGAAATTGAATGTAAAGAAAATTTAAATTTAATTTTGTTTTTTATTTTACATTTTATTTACATGTATGCATTTGGCAGACACTTTTATCCAAAGTGACTCAAAATGGAATTAAGGTATACTTTTTATTTTATTTTATTTTATTATTTTAAAATAACGAGGAAGATACAACAATAAAAAGCATATCACACTCAGTGGAATAAATCAGCGCTACAAACCTGTGTAAATATGTCAGGACTTTTATTTTGACGGGAGTCCTTACGGAAACCAATGCACCGTGCTGGCTTTAAAAGTTACTCTTCAGAATTTTTAATTTCGCTATTTTAATGACGCTTCGGGAAGGATGTGAGTATAGTTAAATGAAAATATGTTTGTAGTTTTATAAACTATACTTATTAAATGATTACGAAGCCCAGAAAGTTAATAGGAAGAAAACACGTGGAGACTTGCACATTAAACACCTCTAGTCTACAGGAGCATCTGCTCGAGAACTCATGTCATTATTCACTGAAGGTATGTAAAGCCCTCTGTGAATTATTACATAAATCTCTGTTTATTGATAACGTGGGCAAGAACTGCATTCATGTACATGCACACATGCATATAGTGATAATGCAGATCTCTCTGTTATTTATTCCATAGATCTGTGTTTGTTGTAACCATGTCAGAAGAAGTCCTGCTGGCTCGTGTGAAGGCTTTGGAGGAAGAGGTGGAGAGACTGAAAGCTCAGCTGAAAATAGAGAGAGATGGAGCTGGGACAGAGGAGAGGATTCAAACATCAGCCATCCTCCAAACAGAGAGCTCAAAACAACAGGAAGGTGACGAGAACCGATCCAAAAAGAAGAAACGAGGAGCAGAGAGGCCCTTTGACTTCTCTGTGCATCCTCGCAGACATGTGGCACTGCGGCTGGCGTACCTCGGCTGGCAATATCAGGGCTTCGCCGTCCAGGAAAACACAGACAACACTGTTGAAGCCCGGCTTTTTGAGGCACTGCTGAAGACTAAACTGATCCAGGACAGACAGACCTCCAGCTATCACCGCTGCGGCCGCACAGATAAAGGAGTCAGTGCTCTCTCTCAGGTACTGTGATCTGCATTCACTGAATTTTGTGAGTTTATGATATCGATCATGTTTTCATATATTCTGGGTTCCCACAAGAAAGGAAAATAAAGATTAACCAATAATATTTTATACAGCTGTTACAGTATACATGTTTTTTTCTGTGCCTTATAAATAATATTTAGAACCAGTTTTTAATTATTTAATTTTGACACAATAATAATACATATGAACATATAAATATTTTTATAATAATTAACAACAACAATAAAATAAAAATAACATTTAGTTATTAATAATTATTTCTGCCATTGCATTTATGCATTTTGTGATCTGAATAGTCAAACGTTATTTTTGGATTCCTGATATTTACTTTTTTCTCCTGGTTATATGCATCCATTCTATATTTATGTCAGTGTCTTTTTCTTTTTACTATATAAACAAATTTTTCATTATTTAATTTTGACACAATAAAAAAATAATTATTAGATTATGACTAAAAGTATAAAATGAATTGTGAATATTTTACTACTACTACTGCTATTACTACTAATCATTATTATTATTATTATTATTGATGCAATTACATGTATGCAGTCTTTATGTGATCTGAATAGTCATAAGTTTATTTTCATATTTCTTAGTCATGGATTCCTGATATTTACTCTCTTCTCCAGGTTATATCCATTGACCTGCGCTCAACACAGTATGGAGGAGTTTTAGGTGTGACTGTCCCGGCTGGCGTGGAGGTCAAAGGCAAGGCGTCTGCAGAAGAGTTACCCTACATGAAGATGCTAAACAGAGTCCTGCCACAGGACATTAGGATCCTGCAGTGGGCTCCTGTAGAATCCGGCTTCAGCGCACGCTTCGACTGCCAGTCCAGAACATACAGATACTACTTCCCTCGTGGAGACTTAGACGTGGATCTCATGGCAGAGGCTGCTAAACGGTCAGTTTATGACAACTGTATCCAGATTTACTTTGAGTCTGCTTAAGTATCTGAGCATTTCATTATAAAAGTGGACAACAGTTTTTTATTTTAGAAGTTTCGTGAAATTGTTTCTTTGGCGACGCAGGTATGAAGGAACACACGACTTCAGGAACATCTGTAAGATGGATGTAGGTAACGGAGTCTTGCAGTTCCAAAGGAGCATCTTGTCTGCCTCGATCCAGCCGGCCCAACCCAGCCCCACCTGCCCTGATGACCCACACCAACTCTATGTCTTCCAGGTCAAAGGTCTTGCTTTCCTCTATCACCAGGTGAGGAGCTCATCTCATACTGGAGGCCTACAGAGCTAAAGCTGTGGTTCTCAACCAGGGGGTCTCAGAATACTTTCAAGGGGGCTTCAAGAGGACTTTAAATGACATGCAATTAGACAAAACAAGCTTTATAGAATGAGCTTAAACGATAAGTTATTTCTTATTTTCTTTTCTTTCAAGCACCAGAAATGTCTACTGTCTTGGGTTCCAGACCTGGACACCGTTTTATTCACATATCATTGAGATACTATTATAGTTTTTATTAATAGTTTGAATCAGTTCTGTTTTTTCCTATATTAATTTTTGTTAAGTTTTAGTCATTTTGTAGTGATTCCGTTATTTTTATTAGGTTTTGGGGACACTTTACAAAAAGGTTTAATTTGTCAATATTAGATAATGCATTAGTTAATATGAACTAACAATGTGAAATAGTTTTTTTTTTTACAGCATTTATTAATCTTTGTTAATGTTTAATTATTTGTTCATGTTAGTTCACAGTGCATTAAAGTTAACAAATTTGATACTGAATTTTAAAAATGTATTAGTAAATGTTGAAACATGAACTAAAATGAATAAATGTTGTAGAAATGTTGTATTTAACTAATGTTAATAAATGAAACCTTACTGTTACCGGTTTTGTTTAGTTTTTTTTATATGTCTGTATAGTTTTCATTCATTTTTATTTAAGTTTTAGTTATTTCAGTACATGAAGTAAAAACTAAATGAAAATGGGAGATGTTTTTAGCCCTTTTTTAATTTTTTGCTAACATTTAACAATAATGTTTTTACATTGTTTCAGTTTTAGCTAACTATAATAACACTGCCTGGAAAAATCAAGTAAATTAATAAAATCTTAAAACCTGAAAAGCATTCAACTCCTAAAACTATTTAATAAATCCAATTATTTTAATTCACATTGTTATTTTTTAATAGAAAGTAGGCATGACAATAGATTAAAATACATTTTCAAATATTGTTGTGTACAGTGGAGAACACTGGTGTCAAAAAAGTTGATGTTTATAAATTTGTTGAAATGATTTCTTCAGTATGTAGTAGTCAATAACCATATTTTCCAGTTGAGTTTTGATGTATTCAATTTTATTGAAGTTAACAAGGTGTCTTTAAAAAAAAAAATAGTACACAGTTGTACACTGCGGTGTTTATCAGCAGTCGCTAGCATTCCATTCTGAACATAACCAATAACTTTGCTTTTCCAGGTTCGCTGCATGATGGCTTTGCTGTTGCATATTGGACAGAAGCTTGAAGCACCAGAAATCATTGATCAGCTGCTGGATGTGGAGAAAAACCCAAGGAAACCTCAATACAGGTGAGTTTTATTTCAGTATTTCCAGAGCTAATTCTGGATTCTGAAGTTGTGTATTGCTCAGACCAGCAAGAACTTGATCTTTCACAATAATAACATTTCAGATCTGTAGGAACGTTCATTTTCTTGACTAAATTGGTGACTGTTAATTAAAGTCGCCTGTGTTTTCTAGCATGGCGGTGGATTATCCTTTGGTGCTGTATGACTGCCACTTCGAGGGTGTGAATTGGAGGAATGAAACGGAGGAGGAGAACCACGTCCTGAACTCTCTGTACCAACACTGGGTTCAGAACGCAGTGAAAACCCAAGTTCTGCTCGGCATGATCCAAGGCCTTCAGAAAACAAACACAGGTGTGCGTCCATACTGAAACTACGACTCATATTGACTTATATGTCCGGAATGAAATACTAACATACTGCCTGCTGTTTATCAAAAGAGTTGCATGTAAAAACCATTGTAAAACAATTTTTTGTTTCTGTTTTCTTAGAGATGTCATCTCTGCATTGTTGGCTCATGGAGGGCTCCAGGCAGAGGAAGTACCAGCCTCTTCTGGACCGGCCGCGCTGCGAGAGTTTGGAGTCCAGGATCCAGCACTTCGTGAAGAGAGGAAGACTGGAGCAAGAAGAAGGAGAGAACGGGGAGGAGACGACTGTTTTCAGGGGGAAAAGATCAAAACATTCCCATCTGACAACAACAAGTGAAATCAAGGAGCAAAACCATGGAGCAAAACCAACGGGCTGCCCATTACAAAACCTGTAAACATACTGTTATGACCCACTGTGTTTTCTGCTTTGACTTTTAATGTGTGTGCAAAATAATATTAATGTAACTTCTCTTAGCAGCACAATTACTTAATTTTCAATTGCTTAAAGAAACTCTTGTATTAAAGGATGTGTTCTGATCATGTGTGAATTTGAATTTGAAATGAGATGATGTTGCTCATTTATATACTAGATCAGTGGAAATGCCCTTAAAGTTGGCAATAGCCATTTAGTGTCTTTATATTGTATCGATTAAACCACTGATCTATAGATATTAAATCCATTTGGTTGCTTTATTAATGCCACATCTGGATCTAGAATATGTTGGATTTTTTTTTTTTTTAGAATGTCCTGCTTTATAAATAATTATGTAATATCATATTGTCAAGAAAATCAGTTCAACGCAATGAACTGATGCCAAACTGAAATCTGTGTCAGGATCAGTTCAATTAATCTTAAATATTTAATATATTCTGAAATTAACCTTGACAGTTGTTCATTTTGATGTCTGATATCCAATTTACTGAAAAAACAAACGTATATTGAAATGTTCAGCATATCTGCAACTGGCAGCTTGTTTCCATGCTAAATTTGTACTATAGTGATTCTTAGACTAAAGCTTTTTATTAACCATCTGAGAGGAGAGGAACCAAGATCTCAGATATTTCAGAAATTTACGAATTGTACAATATCAAAAATTGCAAGTAGAACATAGGCAGCCTACAATGCACAAACAAGTCATGTAACAATTCAACATCCCTGAGAAAACGAGTGATGCAAACACCACCCAGGCTGACATCTATGCTGGTTCCTTCAGGGTTTCTTGCATTTCCAAAACCAAATAAGGAAAATAAATTGCTATTCTTTATGTATTCTTCTGATATCTCTTCATCTGAGATCTTTACATCCTCCTGACCAAATCGACTAATTGCAGAACACCGTTCATTTCCCACAGTGTGTCTGTTACAGACCAGTGGAAATGACTGGAAGAATGCTGCCAGAACAAAACCACCTCCTCATCCGAGGCATACAGTGGTCTTGAGTCCGAGGCTCTTACCAGGAGTAATTATTTTACAGCTCTCGACTGCTCTGGAGTTTGAGCTGGAGCCCATGGTTTAGATCCTTTCAGCTGTGGAGACATAAAGGGGGACATTCATTTTTCAAGACAGTATTTAAATATATTTCCTCTTTTTTTTTTTTTTTAAGCTTGCAAATTAAAGAAATAGTTCACACCAAAATGGTTTTTGTTCCTCTCTCAAAGCTATAAGACTTAGAATAAAGCAGGGCTTAAAAAAATAAAAAAGTTAACTGAAATAAAATGTTTTAAAATATATTTTATTTCAGCCAAGGAAATATTTCTGTAATAATAGTTTTATTTAGATTAACTTTATGCACTAAACTATACAGACCTAAAAAATAAAACAACAAAATTACAAAAACTATCTAAAAATAAAAAAACAATGTAAAAACAAACAAAAAAATTATAATGACATTCTCGATGATACTAAAATAACACTTAAATATAGTGCACGAGTCAAGTCGACTTTTATGATAATTTTGTGTCCTTTTTGAAGCTTGACATTATTTTTTGTTAACAGATATTAATCAAAATATCTTTGTGT
This sequence comes from Cyprinus carpio, assembly GCF_018340385.1. Taxonomy (NCBI): domain Eukaryota; kingdom Metazoa; phylum Chordata; class Actinopteri; order Cypriniformes; family Cyprinidae; genus Cyprinus; species Cyprinus carpio. The sequence goes on from NC_056595.1 coordinate 21,975,758, forward strand.
GTGTGTGTGTGTTTCACTGAAGAAAGAAAGTAATACATGTTTGGAAAGACATGAGGGTGAGTAAATAATGACCGCTCTCAGGGAACCGAGGTTATGACAGTAACCGGAAACGTTTTGTGTAAAATATTAGAAATATTCAACAGTGTAAATAAAATGATATATACTGTATATATTTAGTAACTTGCTTTGCCATCTTTATAGGGTGCTGACTAAACATACTAACTTACAGATATTAAATCCATGTTGTTGCTTTATTAATCCCACGTCTAGACACAGAAAATATATTGAAAAATGTCCTGCTTTGTAATATGTAACTTATCATATTGCCAACAAAATGAACTGATGCTAGTCCAAATCCTTGGAAAAAATGCTATATACTGTTTATACTTACAACTTGCTTTGCCTGAGGGTAACGTGTGTTTCGTCTCTATGAGATCTTTCGCTTTCAGCTCGGAAATGATGGAAGACAGTGAAGTCAGTTTTCTTTTTAACCTTCTAATCGTAGCATTCTTCAGTTTCATCTTTTTTCTGCAAGCCTTAATCTTTCTCAGGACTAAGTTCAAATTGTACTTCAACATCTCGGGCGATTCGGTCTCCTGCATGTCTGTCGTCGAGCTGCTGTCCTCCATGGAACTGCAAGCTGTGTTTGCAGACCAAGAACAGTAGCAATGATCGTGTCTAACTGCAACGACACATATTTCAGTGGGGTAAATCACTGGGGTCCCACTAGTTTCAGTCATGTCTGGATCTTCCTCCTCCACAAACTTTCTCCCGTCATCCCTTTTGAGACAGTACGTATGGAATTCATGGCTTTCCACGCTCCTCTGCCTTACTTGGGTGCGCCGTGGCTGCTTCTGAAAGGGGCCAGGGATGAAAAATAAGGTAGGGACAGCCGTTTTAGCAAGGCACACTTGACCTTTATTGTTTGTGAAGAAGCAACTGTCTTTAAAGTGGTGGGAACATAAGCGAGAAGATGGAGATGGCTTGAAATGATCACGTCTGATGTTCACCAGCCACTGCTGAAGCCGATCTTTATCACCTAATGGGAAACTGATGGATTCAGAAAGAGAAAAAGACAGTCAATTAGATTTTTACAACAAAAAAATATGATTTATAGTCTTTGTGCAGTAGAAGTAGGCCACATCAAATCAAAAAAAGCCATAAAACATATCGAATTCCTTTAGGTTGTAACATCCAAACTGTTTTTATAAGGTTTTAAGAGTTAAAAGTCTGCACACTATTCAAACTAAACTATTCATAAAAATTATCAACACACACACATACAAACAAAACGTTAAAAAGACAAAGAAGTCTTAATATCTGCACATGAACTGCGCGTTAAATAAATAAATACAGTTTTGAACGCGTCTGCTAAATGACTAAATGTAAATGCAAATGTAATAATGTGGCTTGACGATTAAATTTAAAGATTAAATAAATCTAGAGACCAACCGACCGATGGAAACTTGTACTAGATCCTGGTGAATGACGATTTGTACAATTCACAGCTGCACACGACATGTTAAATATCAAAACACTGACACATCTTCACAACAACAACAACAACTTCTGTCTTTGGTTTAGCGGCGGCGCGCAAACGCTAACAGCGCATTACTGCCACCTACCGTTCGTTCGTCACGAGGCACACGTTCATCTGTTTATTTCTCACGAATTTACCGTTATATGAAACGAGTGAGATAATTATTATGATTAATTAGTCATAATAATTAACACTAATTAATATAATCTCTGTTGGTGTTGTTCAAGTTATTTATTTTGACTAATAATAAAAGACAAACAAGCAGGAGAGTCATATGACATGCTCGGGTCACGTGATAAAATGACTGACAAATAAAGTCAAACTCAGCAGAAAACAGCGTTATTTCGACTTCAGCGGGTCAGTTTTTGCACTGATATCCTCTCCGGCCTCGTGAAAAACGGGAAGTGCTTGCTCTTTATACTAATGTCATTCTGTTTTCTTTAATAAAACAAGTCTTTGTTTAGGGTTTATTCCGGACGCTCACTCGCTTCCGTCGGAAACAATGAGAAAACAACGTTACATTGTAACAGCAGTTTGGTTTCAGACATTTCAAAAACTAAAACATGCTTTCTTCTTTTCAAAGACAGGCTTTAAACATTATACATTTGACTTTTCATAAATTAGAAACAAATACAATCAAATAGAGTTGCCTTTTTTTTTGCCATAAAGAGATTCGCCTACAAATGGTGTTTAGTTCATCTGATCAATAATGTGATTTATTTATGCATTTTAATGTTTTGTGTTACAGCGCAAGAAAATCGTGCATGGGTTTGCATGTGAAAATTTGAAGTGCATAAGTTTTGTGGATCAGCAATCACACACACAATGGTGAGTAGTGTGTAGTAGTTCTCTAATTCTTCCTTAAAATATGATTAAAACATTATATGAAATCAAACAGTGTTTTAACTATGTCTGCACAGACATAGTCTTCAGTAAGTCTAAAGTCTGCTGAAGCAATTGTTCATCAACCAGGCTTGACCTCGATATGTCACGAGATTGTCAGCAGTGTTTAGCATTGTTGTATTGCTAAATAAATTAACTAATTGGGAAATGTACGTCTTTAAGAAACTCTTGTTCAAATGTTGTAATCCACTTTTGTCTGACTAAGACACTCAGGCGTGTGGAATGTGAATGCAGTTTTCTCTACATTCGACCAGACATTCCTCAATGATCTTTATGTATCATAACTTGAATTGATTTATATTGATTATTTAAAGTGTTTGCAAACCGTTGTAAGTAATCAGCCTCGAGCCTCTGGAGTTTTGTGCTACTACACAGGCGTTTTCTCTGACAGTCTTTGATTAAGAGGATAATGAAAACTGTGTCATGTAAACACAGAATCAAATGGTGTTTGGTTCACACACATTTCTTGTTTTTCAGGTGCGTGCGGGTGTCGTGGTGTTGTTTTGTGTGTGTCTGAATGTGTGTGGTGCTCTGATTTGTCCTGATGGAGGGATGTGTGAAGATGGAAACACCTGCTGTCAAACTCCGTCAGGAAGATACGGCTGCTGCCCGCTACCCAACGTATGTGTGTATCGTAGTTACACTACTGTACATAAGTTTAAAAAAAGTTCTCTTCCGCTCACCAAGGCTGCATTTATTTGATTAAAAAATACAGTAAAGTTGTGAAATATTACGATTTAAAATCTATTTCCTATTTTAAAAATATATGAAGATGTACAGTAATTTATTCCTGTGAATTTTTTTTTCAGCATCTTTACTCTAGTCTTTAGTGTCACATGATCCTTCAGAAATCATTCTAATATGATAATTTGCTGCTCAAGAAACATTTTTTATTATCATCAGTGTTAAAAACAGTTGTGTTGCTTAATTTTTTTTGTTGAAACCCTGATACATATTTTCAGGATTCTTTAATGAATAGAAAGTTTAAAAAACAGCATTTATTTGAAATATCTTTTGCAGCATTAATGTCTTTACAGTCACTTTTGATCAGTTTAATGCGTCCTTGCTAAATAAGTTTGACAAAAATCTTACCAGTAATGGTAATGATTTACTCTGTTCCTTTTATGACCTTATTTAATGTGTGCTTTATTGAAAGGATATTTCAGCCAAATAGTTCTGCCTTAAATGACTTTTTCATTCTGAACACAAAAGTTACTTGAATAAAAAAAATTTGTGTTCCATTTAGTATATAGAAATTTGGGGATTTTTTTTTTTCTGTGTGAACTATTCTGTTAAAGGAGTAGTTCTACCAAAAATTTAAATTTGCTCAAAATGTACTAGCCTTCAGGCCATCCAGATCTGGAGGAATTTAACACTCTGTCACTTTAATGGATCCTCTGCAGTGAATGGGTGCCGTCAGAATGAGAGTCCAAACAGCTGATAAAAACATCACAATAATCTACAAGTAATCCTCTCCACTCAAGTCCTTCAGTTAACATCTTGTGAAGTGAAAAGCTGTAAGAAACCATCCATCATTGAGACATTTTTAAATTCAAACTGTTGCTTCTGGCTAAAATATAAGTCCTCTGTTCATAATATTGCTTTCTTCAGTGGAAAAGTCACCCCATCTTTATCAGGAGAGAAAAATGCACTGATCAAGCACCTTTTACAAGCGAAAAGAGTTCAAAACTATTCTAAACCGATATGTGGGTGGATTTTGATATTAGAAGACAGCAGGGGATGGACTTTTTCACTGGAGGAAGCTGTATTATGGATTATGGACTCATATTTTACCCAGAAGCGACAGTTTAAAGTTAAAATGTCCTCCACAAGATTAATTGCCGGACTGGATTGGTGTGGATTACTTGTGATGCTTTAATCAGCTGTTTGGACTCTCATTCTAACGGCACCCATTCACCGCTGAGGATCCATTGGTGAGCAAGTGATGACATGATAAATTTCTCCAAATCTGTTCCCATGAAGAAACAAACTCATATACATCTTGGTTGGCCTGAGGGCAAGTACATTTTCATTTTTGGGTGAACTATTCTTTTAAGCACGGTTAACAAAGTGCACATTCATATCAAATGACTCATGTTTTGTATGTGTGTTTGTAGGCAGAGTGCTGCTCCGATCACTTGCATTGCTGTTATCAGGGCACTCTGTGCGACCTGGTGCACTCCAAGTGTGTGAACAAGACACACATTTTAGACTGGGTGGAAAAAGTCACCACAAAGCCGGTAACACACATACCTGCACAGCCACAAATCCAGATAAGGCTTGAGTAAATATTCAGCATTTAAATAAAGCTCTCTATTTTTTTTATTTTTATTTTTAGCAAGCAGTAATTTGTCCAGATCAGGAGTCTGAGTGTCCCGATGACACCACCTGCTGCCAGATGCCTGATGGGAGCTGGGGCTGCTGTCCTATGAAAAATGTATAGCACCTGTTGGACCATATTTCTGTTCAGGGATGCATTTCCCAAAAAGCATCATAAGCCTAAGTTGTCACTTATGGAGCTACGATCAACTTGGGCTTATGATGGTTTTGGGAAACGCAGCCCTGGAATGTTGTTACAGGTATGTGGTAATGTTTACATTTGTCTTTCTCTCTCTTTGTGTGTGTGTGTGTGTGTTTAGGCCGTGTGCTGTGAAGATAAGAGACACTGCTGTCCTCAGGGAACTAAATGTGACCTTGAGCATTCAATGTGTGTGTCAGCAACATACGGACCCTCCCCGCTCTGGAGGAAGTTCGCTGCCCGTCGCAGGAAACCATCAGAGAGGACAGCAGGTATAGAGGACAGTTTCTCAGTTTTACATTTCATTAGCATTAAATTGCATTATGGCCAACTTAAAGGGTTAGTTCACCCAAAAATTTAAATGATGTCACTAATGACTCACCCTCATGTCGTTCCAAACCTGTAAGACCTCCGTTCATCTTCAGAACACAGTTTAAGATATTTTAGATTTAGTCCAAGAGCTTTCTGACCCTCCATTGAAAATGTACACTGTCCACGTCCAGAAAGGTAATAAAAATATCATCAACGTAGTCCATGTGACATCAGAAGGTCAGTTAGAATTTGTTGAAGCATCGAAAATACATTTTGGTCCAAAAATAACAAATTATGATTTTATTCAGCATTGTCTTCTCTTCCGGGTCTGTTGTGAGTCATTAATGACATAATTAAATTTTTTGGGTGAACTAACCCTTTAATGCTGTTATAAGCATAATACACTCTTGTTCAAAAGTTTGGGGTCGGTGAGATTAAATTTTTTCATGTTTATGGAAGAAGTCTCTTATGCTCACCAAGGCTGCATTTATATGACCAAAATGCACTAAAAACAGTAATATTTGGAATATTATTACAGTTTAAAATATCTGTTTTCTATTTGAATATATTGTAAAATGTAATTTATTTCTGTGATGCGCAGCTGAATATTCAGCATCATTATTCCAGTCTTCAGTGTCACATGATCCTTCAGAAATCATTCTAATGCTGATTTACTGCTCAAGAAACATTTATGATTATTATCATTGTTAAAACAGTTGTTATGCTTCATATTTTTGGGGAAACTGTGACCGTTTTTTTTTTTTTCAGGATTCTTTGATCAATAGAAAGTTCAAAAGAACAGCATTTATTTGAAATAGAAATCTTTTATTATAAATGTCATTACTATCTCTTTGGATCAATTTAATGCAGTCTTGCTGAATAGAATAGTATTAATTTCTTTCATCATCTTACTAATCCTAACCTTTTTAACAGTAGTGTATATATTAGTCATATTTGTTCACTGGAGCAAAAAAATTTATAATATTTCATAAAATGACTTCAAGTTCTTTATATGAATTAATAGAATATCACTGCTTTAAATTTGCTTGTTATTTTCACACTATCTGATTATGGGTGTTATGATATTGCAGTTGTTCCATCTACAGACTCCAGTGATATTAGAAATGGTAAGACTCTCCAAAACCTGCAGTTGTTTTGGTCCGTAAGCCCTATTTGATCTATTATTTATTTCTATATACATTATTCATCAAGTGTCTTTGTTGAAACTGACACCTCTGGATTCTGTGTGCGTGTATGTGGTCAGTGATTTGTCCAGATAAGATTTCCACATGTCCGGATGATACAACGTGCTGTAAACTAGAGACCGGAAGTTACGGATGCTGCCCGATGCCAAAGGTGCTTCACATTTGTCTGCATGTATATTTAATCATTTCTCTGTAGGTTTTCTAAGTTGTATTTTATGGTCACCCTGTGGTTTGCGTGTATTTTACTCTCTCTGAGATTGAGTTAACAAGCATAAATGTGTTTTTACTGTAGGCTGTGTGTTGTTCTGATCATTTGCACTGCTGCCCAGAGGCCACGACTTGTGACCCTGTCCATAGTATGTGTGTGTCAGCCAATGGTGTCATGGTAAAAATGGCCTCTAAGATCCCAGCCACTTCCCTGAAGCAGGAAGGTAAACGTCCATTTATTTTTATCTGCAGTTAAGAGTTTTTCACTTTGTATTTGTTGTTGATCCTCATAGCACAGACCATTCTGTATCGCGAGATCCATCATGAAATTTGTTGAAATTTCAAGTTTTGCCTTCTTGGTTCGATGTAGAATATGCATCAGTTTTTATCGGTCTTTCTGTCTGCAGAAAAACTAGTTCCCTGTAATGAAACGGTAGCGTGTGCTAGCGGTACCACCTGCTGCAAAACACAAGAAGGCACCTGGGCTTGCTGCCCTTTACTGAAGGTATTCATGTTGTCAGCTTTATTTCATAAACAGCTTTGGGTTGATTGTGGCCCATCTTTTATACATGTGAAAACCCAGCACCTAACAAAAGTTCATGAGATCAAATCTTCAATTTTTATTGGACGAAAACATTGAGTCATGTTGTCCTCACCTCCAGGCGGTGTGTTGTGAGGACCATGCCCACTGCTGTCCACAGGACACGGTGTGTAACCTCACGGCAGGCACCTGTGATGATCCTGCTGACCTTTCAGTGGCTGCACCCTGGATGGCAAAGGTGCCCACCTTTCCGATAGCTTCACCCAATCAGAAATGTGACGAGACGACTTCATGCCCCGATGGTTCTACTTGCTGCAGACTGTTATCTGAAAAATGGGGATGCTGCCCTCTGCCACAAGTAAACATTTTCTTTGCCTCATTTGAACATATACAGGCTAATTGGTAAAACTCTAATTAAAAATTTATATAAATGTATTATTTGTTTAAAAATGTAAAGTAAATGTTATTTTATATTCATTACATCTAATTTTATATCTTTTATATTTGTTAATTTTACATTTATTTTTTCATCTTTGTTCATTTTTTTTTATATTTGTTTTTAAATCACATATTTATTTGTATTTTAAATTTCTTGTGTTATTTATGTCTTTATCAATTATTTTTTAATGTGACATTTATTTTGATTTATATTTAAAATAATAAACAATAAAATAAATATTTTCTATTTAATGTTTGTTTTAATTTACATTAAAAAAAAAAAATATATATATATATATATATATATATATATATATATATTGAATTTATTGTCATTTGTGTATATTTTTTTAATATAAATTATACAATAAAATATGTCTTATATTTAATGTTTTGTTACATTTTAAATGTGTAATTATTATTATTTTTAAAATATAATTTTATTTTTGTTTAATAATATTTATAATTTTTTCATTTATTTTTTGTCATTATGTATTATTTTATTTTTTATTTCATGTTTTTGTTTATCTTATTCATTTATTATATGCTAATTATTTATATTTTATATTTATTTTAATTTCTAGGCAGTGTGTTGTGAGGACCATCTCCATTGTTGTCCCCACGATACTGTGTGTAATCTGGCCGCCAGCACTTGTGACAGTTCCAACGATCAGGGTCCCCGTTTTTCTGTGCCTTTGGTGAAGAAGACTGCTGCAGTGACCCTGCCATCACAGAACCAAAACTGTGACGAGACATCGCTGTGTCCAGCTGGGACAACCTGCTGTAGACTAACCTCAGGGTCATGGGCCTGCTGTCCTATGCCACAGGTACAAACACATTTAGGGGTTTAGACTAGTATTTAGCATTTAGATACGATAAAGCACTGTATGCTTTTTTTTTTTTTTTTTTTTTTTTTTTTTTTTTTTTCTGAAAAATTTATATGAATGCTGATTGGCTGCGGTTGGTTTGAATGGCAAATGTAAGAGTTTATTCAACACTTATAAATATAGCCTAATTTATGTTCACATGTCTTTAAATTATATATGGGTTAATGTGTGCTGATATATATGGGTTAAAATACATGCATTTAAAATATATATTATAAATAAAATATAGCCTATAATATACACCACCATTCAAAAAAAAAAAAAAGGTCAATAAGATATATAAAAAAAATTTTTTTTTTTTTTTTTTTTTTTTTAATGGTTTTGAAACAAATGTCATTTATTTGATCAAAAAATGCAGAAATATATGCCTGTGTGGATAATTGAATATTGCAGGCCGTGTGCTGTGCCGATCAGGAGCATTGCTGTCCACAGGGCTACAAGTGTGACTTGACTCTCAAAACCTGTGTGCTTCCTGGCCTTCCCAGCATGCCCTGGTTCAGGAAACAGTCTGCGCAGAAGCAGTCTGATGATCATACTCCAGTGGACAGACGCATGTGTGACAATAAAACCAGCTGTCCAGAAGATGATACATGCTGCTTTATGCACAACCTCGGCAAGTGGGGCTGCTGTCCTCTGCCAAAGGTCAGACATGCAAACATTAGAGTATATAATATTAAACCATTCACTATTTGATACAATGTAAATGCCACATGTCAGCCTTAAATGATCACGAATGAGTCAACTCAGAGTTATAGATACTACAGTATATTTTGTTTTATTTGTTATATTATGGTTAATAGCTATTTGGTTTATTTATTTATTTATTTATTTATACATTTTTAGTTGTTTTGTATAGTTTTTTTTTTATTTTGTTGTTATTTGTTATTTTATAGTTATTTATTCTTTGTTTGTTTAGCTATTTTCTTTATTTAATAGTTAATTTTAATTTGTTATTTTATAGTTATTTAAATTAGTTATTTAATTGAATTGTTTTGTTTTTAAGTAATTTAATCATTTTATTTACTTTTATTTTATAGTTATTAGAAATTTTTTATATTTAGCTATTTATTAAAGTTATTGGTTATTTTGTTTTATTTATATTTATTTGTTCGCTTGGAAAAAAATGTATTTTGCATTTTAATCAAAGATGATGACTGCTGAATTCAGCATGCAACATCATGTAGCATACTGCCATTTTATTTTTTTTTTATTTATTTTTTCCTCTATTGAGTAATGTTTTTCATACAATACAATAGTAGGCAGTGTACTCCATAATGAAAACAAGTCTTACACTGTCGTTTCCTCTCTTTTAAGGCGGTGTGTTGTAAGGATGGAGATCACTGCTGTCCTAGCGGCTACAAGTGTAATGAGAAGAAAACGACCTGCACTAAAGCCTACCATGAGATCCCCTGGTACACAAAACAAGAGGCCAGGGTCGTGAAGGGGTCCGAGGTGCTGTTTGGAGATGAAGATGTGAAGTGCGACTCGACGACCAGTTGTGCATCTGGTTCTACCTGTTGTAAATTACCCACAGGGCAGTGGGGCTGTTGCCCTCTTGTCAATGTAAGTCTTTTGGTTATGCAGTTTATTTTATCCCTGCATGTCATGCAGAAGTTATTTTTCCCACTTGTTTGAGTAGCTCAGGGTTTGTTGTCATGTGTTTTCTCTCTGCAGGCGGTGTGTTGTGAGGATCACGAGCACTGCTGTCCACAGGGCTACACCTGCAACCTCGAATTTGGAACCTGCATTAAACCGTCCGATTCGCACAGTGTTCCTCTGACACGATTGCAAACACACACTGACATGTGTTCAGAAGAGGAGGTGCAGTGTGACGCGTCGACACGCTGCTTAAAGACACAGAGCTGCTGTAGACTATCAGACTCCACATGGGCCTGCTGTCCATATAAAGAGGTAACAGAAAACAGGGCTGCCACGTATAGACTGGATCATGATTATTTTTCTGTGATGTCTGATATTATTAGTGGTGCTTGCCAAAGGAAGCATCACTATCACTGTTACTTTGTTTTAGTTCTTTATTTGTGTACTGAAATTATTTATTTAACATTTTATGTTTACTGTAATAAATGGCGGTGTGTATATTTAATTTTGTTTACTCAAATAACATTTGGTTTATCATTTTATTTATTTTTATGAAGTGTGACCATTAATTTATATCTTATTTTGTTTTTCTATTTGTTTACGGAGTTAACATTTTAATTTATTTTGAATTTCTTGTTTACAAAAAATATTTTGCATTGAGCATGCTCATTTATTTATGTATTGCTTTTATTTAATGTTTTAATTTGTTTGTTTACTAAAACGTACCTATTTATTTATTTATTTATTTATTTATTTTGTTAGTTATTTATATTTTTAGTATGCTTACTGAAATTTCTGTATTTATGTAATTATCACGTGTTCATTGAATTTTACACTTATTTTTATTTGTGTTTAAAGAATATTGCATACATTCATGAAGTGAAATCATTAATACTGATAGCAGTCTTGACTAAAACATGCGGACACTAAACTGATTGTTGCACTTCTTTTTTTGTAGGCAGTATGCTGTGAAGACATGAAGCACTGTTGCCCTGTGGGATACAAATGTGACCCTGAAGTCCAAGGCTGCACTAAAGCATCCACATCCATGTGGTGGGAGGATACACTTTAAATGGAAAAACCAAAGACTGACACTGAACCACAACACAAATATACATCCATACACACACACACACACACACACACACACACACACACACACACACACACACACACACACACACTTGAGAGCTTCGACACGCTACGTGTTGCATAAAGCATTGATGCCCTCTTCAGACAAGGGACTATGCATCTAGCGTTTTTTTTTTTTTTTTTTTTTTTTTTTTTTTTTTTTTTATATTTAGCTTTCACTACAATAAAAACAAGTAGAGCCTTATATTTGAGCAGGATACACTGAGAGACTTTAGTTTTTGATTTAAATCAATTTTGTTGAAAGGAAACCAGGGCATATTTCAAATGCTAGTATTTCATTTTAAAGGCTGAAGTTTTGTGTTTAAAGATATCTAGAGTGACTATAGAAGTGATTTTAGCAGAACTGTTGTTTCCCCAAAACATTGAAATGAAAATTAAAGGCTAAATGATGACCTTATAATGACAAATGTTAGTAGGATGTTGATTTGATGTATTTTGAATACCATTATTCCAATGCTATACACCAACCGTATTTCCCTAAGTGAGATTCAAAACTGAATGTATGACCAGTGAACTTGACCGGGAACATTTATAAGTATTAGTAACCGCAAATGCAGTAGACATTAATGGGTGTCGCCAACCATTTAACCCTATATTTTATTTAGAGGCTGTTGCATGTAGGGTTAATTCAACTTTGTCAGACAATTATTTTCTTTTTTTCTTTTTTTTTAATAAATATATATTGAAAGTGTCTGTGTGCCTTTTTAAAAATCTTTTGAAGGACTGAAAGCATTTCTATTCAAATTCAAGTGTCATTCTCAGCATTTGCTTTAGCTGCTTTAGTGTTTTGTCTATTTTTGCCTTGTCTTATTATTTACCGAAGGGTGAAGTGAGTCTAGTTATTGATTACCTGTGACCAATTGAGAGTTGATTTAATCTTTTTTTTTTTTTTCTGTTATTTGTTGAAGTGGATTTGTTTGTTTGTCTTTGGTTAATTATACCGGAAAAAAACACTGAAATTAAATACTTTTGAAATAGATGACATGTTGACTCATTCATGTCTCATCAGACTGTTTTGATAAACTCTGTCTGGTTTCCATGGCACATGTTGGCAGATCCATTTTGGCAATGCAATTTAATTTAAAAATTTTTGTAAACAATTCATGTGGTTTAATTTTTTTTAACTATCGGAGCAAAAATATCCTGTAAGGCTGTTGAATGGTAAACACAGAATAAAAATATCCTAAAAGATGGAAAAGTTTGGTCTGTTTTTGTCTTTTAAGAAAGCATGTAAATGTGTTTGGCCAATCACAGGCTGACACAGATATTCCAGATGGCTGCTGCTTGATGGACTCATGTTTCACAGCTCGCCTTGAGTCTCAGACCGACTGAAACACTGTTACCATTCAGCTGAAGCCACACAAGAGCTTAAAATATCTCCATTAGCCCAGTGTGTTTGACTCGAGGAAGAAAACAAGATTGCTTTGGAGAAAGTTTGCAGATTTCCTGAAGCCTATCCTGGCTATTTCTTGTGGTATGTTGACATTTTGTGACACAACACCTGACCGGAACAGCTTTAGTATGGGACTGTAAGTTGAACTAAAGCAAGTGGGTTTGTAAAAATAGATAGTGACTAAATACAAATGCATGTATGGGGTTATACTACCATTCAAAAGTTTGGGGTTGGTAAGTTCCTTATGCTCACCTGTGTTTATATGATTTAAAAAAATACAGCAAAAAACTGTAAAAATGTAAAATATTATTACAGTTTAAAATGTGTTTTCTTTTTGAATTTCTTTTAAAATGTAGTTTAATCCCATGATGCAAAACTGATCTTTCAGCATAATTTTTCCAGTCTTCAGTGTCACATGATCCTTCAGAAATCCTTCATATTTTTGTGGAAAGGATTCTTTGATGAATAGAAAGTAAAACAAAAATAATTATTTGTAATGAAAATCATATTCGTAACATTATAAATGGCTTTACTGTCACTTTTGATCAATTTAATGCATCATTGCTGAATAAAAGTATTAATTTAAATAAAAAAATACTAATTATTTGTTTTCAGTGTTATTTAAAATTATTTATATACTATTATATTAATTATTTTGAATTTTGAATATGTGAATTATTTTGAGTCATTTTAGTTTTGAGTTTTAGTAATTATGTGCTGTAGTCATTTTTATTTTTAGTATTTAATATATTTTTTTTAAATCCTATTTATTTTTATTTCAGTTGCAGTTATCAAAATGTAGTTCATAATTATTTTTTGTCACTTTTGACCAATTTAATTAATTCATGCTGAATAAAAATATACATTTTATCACAAAAAATTATAATAAAATGAAATAAAATCTTACCAATCCCAGACTTTTGTTTAAATTGGTTCATAACTATCCTGAGTGTGTTGACTAGGTGTGAATGCTGTATGTAATAAAAGCACTCTGAGAATGTGTGATTATATTAAGGTATTGAAGGAGCTCAATCACTATATGTCTGACGGTTTAACAACAGCAAAAAAAATCAAAATTCAAGATGGAGAAGGTAAAGAGACTGAAAAAAATTGCAAGAATGTTGGACTCTGATAAATGACCCGGTGTGAGAAAGTGTGAAAGGGTGAGAGCGGGACAGCTGAGGGGAAGCGGCAGACATGCAGCTTCAAATGTGCCAAAATGTCACTGCTATTAATACACCTCAGCAACTGCTCTCCAATCAACAGTGTGTGTGTACATCAGGAAGTGTGAGCAAAATGATGGCTTCAGGTTCCTCCCACCTAAAAAGCTTGGCATCTGCCCCAGTTATCTTACTGAGCTGCATTTCTGTTGATTTTTTTAGTTGAGAGGACAGAGGAATGGTCATACAGACCATGTCTGACTCCAGCAGGCTTACTGAGGTGTCTACACCAGCAGACAAAGAGTTTGGAGAGGAGCCTGATCTCCAGCCAAGAGCTCTGGAGGAACCTCAGGCGGCGGGTTCAGAAGACACTGGAATATCAGACGTCATGTTGAGGGGTGAGAGAGGACAGCCGCTTTAGAGGTTAATGAGTTCAAGAGAGGAAGTCAATCACTTTTCAGACAGTAGGAGATCTACAGTCTTAGAAATGAAGGTTCTTTAGTCGTTCTTGGCAGGAACTTCCTACCAAGAATCAACTAGATGGCTATGTATGTGTTTTTTTTTTTTGGAGATTAATAAAGTTCTTGATGTTACATTATAGGTTAATCAGATCGGCATATCGTAATAACAGGGTACTGCCTTTGCTATTTTAGTATTATATATTTGCATAGTTTTATAATATACTAACATTTTAATTATAATTTTTAAATGTTCAGTTTTCATTTCAATTTCAGTTAACATTTTTGTAATTTTGGAATGTTAGGCGCTTTTATCATTTTTATTAGTTGCTTTTTATTATTTCTATTTAGCTTTAATTTTTTTATGTAATTTTAGTTCTTCAAAAACTTAAACTTAGTTATAGACTTAAAAATAACTTAAACCTATTACTATATTTTATAATACATTTATTTTTTAATTTGTTTAATTTTTTGTAATTTTGTTTCATGCCTTTATCATTTTGTATTCATTTTTTATTTTTCTGTTTTCAGTACTTTTCAGCGCTTTTATATATATATTTTTTAATTAAATTTTTTACATTTTCAGTTTTCATTTTAATTTCAATTTAGTTTGTTTTAATCATTTTGTTATGTGCTTTTGCAATTTTTATTTTTATTAGTTTTTATTTTAGTAATTCTCAAAAACGTAAACTTTTTTATATAAATTTAAAAACAGAAACGTGTTTAATTTCAGTTAGTTGCCAAGACAACATTTAATTTTTTTTTTTTATCTAACATTTTATTTCATTTTATTTCAGCTTTATTTCAATTAACAAAAAACATTTTTATTTTCTGGTTTTATGAGAGAATGTGCATTGTTTAAATGACAGTAAAGATAGGGAAAATACTGTAGTTTGTAGATTTAGTTTATGTTTTAATATATATGTTTTAAGTGATGTTGTAAATGTATTTTCAGCTGAGGAATATCAAACGTATGACTTTACAAGATTAGAAGACAACAACATCCAGTCATGCATCAGCAACAGGTTTACACAATGTGATTCTTTCCATTTACTTTTATTTAAATTACAGGTTAATGGATCCATTAATCCATTTAACTGCTTTGTTTTCCACGGTAATTCATAGGTCAGGTGTGTCATTCCCTTCAAGCGAGAGAGAGAAAACATCTACAGCTTGCTGCCTCAGAAAACGTCACAGGAAACACCAAACAGAGATTAAAGACACGAGGAAAATGAGGGGGACGTGTAGAAAAGACAGAGCAAGAACCAGAAGAAATGCTCCATTACTTTCTGACCAGAAGACCAGCGGCTCCTCAAGATGCTCCAAACCAAGCACTGAAGATCAAGACAAGTTCTCCTCGACACCAGAGCAATTGTCCCGGCCTCAGCAGGTCACTCCAGATCTCCATCTGTGGGATTGTCCTCAAGATGTTTCCCATCTATGCCTTCAAAAGCTGGAGGTCGACTTCCCTTCGACCTTTGAGTCTCGCAGTTTGAGATCTGACGGTGTGGAACCAAACTTTGACTCTGAGTTTGCATATATCTATGCTGAGAGCATCAAAGGATGTGACTCTACTTGTTGCACGAATCCAGGAGAATGTAATACCCACAATCCTCCTGTCAAAACTGATACAAGCACTGAAAGAGACCTTGAATCTGTCTGGAACAGCTGTGAGGAAGAATCTGAAGACTCAGATTGTGATTTATATATGTTTGCTTGCAGTATAGCAGCTACTGCAGGTTCCAGGTTGAACGCTGACCGCTTTGGCTCTTTACTAGATGATTTTGACTCGACTTGTATTTATACAGACTGGGAAAGGAGACCCGGCAGTAATGAAACCGACCAGGGTTACAGTCCAGCTGAAGCGGAGTGGAGCTCTGACAGTTCATGTTACACTGCCGACTGTGACTCTTACTGTACCACAGACAGACAAACCAGCAGCTCGGATTCAGACGGCTGCCGTTTAGAGGCTCTCAGTGACATAAAATGTCCTGAAGTGTTTTTGCCAGGATCTGAAGGTTGCTGTGATGCAGCTGAAGCCGTCTGCAGAGACACAGTGAGCGATCCCGAGTCTTTTTGCTCCAGACGGGATACAGGTGAACTGTGCGGTGTCGTGACTCAAATGGACCGACAGCATTTCTCTGAATTTTTCTGTGAGATGATTAAAGAAGTGACGCAGGAGAAAGACACGGAGAAAATGAATGTAAACGAGGGGTTTCTGTTCCACCCTAAGAAGGTGTGTGACTAAAGTCATTTATGCAGATTGACAACAAACAAGAAATATATGTATATGTATATATATATTAATATGTGTAAATAAAGTGGGCAAAATAATAAGATATTGCCTGATATTGGATATTTAATTGTTCATGCTAATTTACCATATTTTTACATTTAGATAACCTTTGCCATATGATGTTTTTAATGCTTATTTTTAATTTAGACAACCCATACAGCAAAAAAACATATTTTCAAATATGTTTAAATGTTTCAAACTATGCAAAAAATATAGTGCTAATATACTGCCTATATATATATATATATATATATATATATATATATATATATATATATATATATATATATATATATAATAATAACATATTTACGTAAATATATTCTTACAGATTTGTGTGTGTGTGTGTATATATATATATATATATATATATATATATATATATATATATATATATATATATATATATATATATATATATATATATCTTAGGCAGATATATATATATATTATCTTAGGCAGATAAACCTTTTAATGTATATTTCCAATAGACTCATAATTTACTGCAGTTTTAATGGTGCACATCATTTCTTAGTTCCTTCAGGTGAAGAACTCAGAATATCGAGAGGGTCGTGAATATTCATTTCTCCGTCACATTCAAAATGGCTCATATGGAGACGTCTTCAGCATTCGGGACAAACAAACAGGATTTACATGTGCTGCCAAAAAGGTGAATATCCATTTCTTATCCAGTTAAGCCGAATATTCTTGCATGCACTATTTTTTGGACAAAGTTACTGAATGTGAGAACCTGTGACTCTCTGATTATGTCCTAACTGATCCAATGCACTGCTCTCTTGTGAAGATTCCCCTTTGTAGTTTTAGGTGGGAGGAAGTGGAAACATGGAGTAGGATGGAGTCTCCTCGTGTCCTCCAGCTGTATGGGGCCGTGAAAGAGGGGCCCAATGTGATTCTCTTCATGGACCTGAAAACAGGTGATTGCTTCAACCAATGAATGCCTCCGAAAGCAGTCAAGTCATATCTGATTCACTAAATTCTCTCTTTTCAGGTTCTTTAGCTCAGTTGCTGAGAGTGAAGGGTTGTCTGTCTGAAGAACTGGCTCTGTATTATCATTCTCAGGTCCTGCAGGCTCTCCAGCACCTGCACAGCAGACGCGTTGTACACCTGGATGTCAAAGGTCAGCAACACAGTCATGGATTTTCATCACAAAAAAAAAAAAAAATAACTGATTGTGCCCTGATATCATTCATGATGTGTTGATTTTATGTGTGTAGTTGACAACGTGTTGCTGTCTGAGGATGGCAGACAGTGTTTTCTGTGTGATTTTGGACTCTCTGAGACACTCAATCAGGGTGGATACAGCACCAAAACCTTCAGAGGTGACTATACAGACACACACACACACACACACACATACACACACCAGCATGCATGCCTACTCTGAAGTGTGATTTATAATGTGTGTGGTACTGTATGTGCAGGGAGCATTCTGCGTGGCACAGAGTCTCATATGCCGCCGGAGGTGGCGAGGGGGGATCCTCGCTCTGCTAAAGCTGACATCTGGAGCAGCTGCTGTATGTTACTGCACATGCTCAACGGACACCAGCCCTGGACGCGATACTATCCTCATCCACTCTATCTGAAGGTGAAGTGAGCATGCAGTTGTCACTTTAGACGCACTATCAGTCAAAAGTGTAACACACCTACTCTTCTTGTTTATTAGTACTGTTTTATGAATAGAACTGCTTTTGATTCTACATGTCTACTGTGTATGAAACTGTTGTGCTATGATCGTCAGATTGTGAGTGAGCCGCCTCCTTTATGGGAGATTCCACCTGACTGTGACCCGCTGACCTGTGATGTCATCAAAGGGGGACTGGTTAAGGAGCCGCGAGAGAGACATTCGGCATCAGAACTGCTGCAAAAGACCGTGAAAGCCCTCAGAACAGGTACAAACTGTTTAAAAATTTGATGAAATGTGTATAACATTAGTAATTCTAATGTCAATACAGTAGAAATGGTAATATTGTAAAACATTACAATTTAAAATGACTGTTTTCTATTTAAAGATTTTTTATGTCATTTGCAAAGCTGAATTTTCAGCATCATTACTCCAGTCTTCAGTGTCACATGACCCTTCAGAAATCATTCTAATATGCTGATTTGCTGCTCAAGAAACATTTCTGATTCTTATCAACAGTTCTGTAATATGTTTTTGTAAAAACCGTGATACATTTTTTTCAGTATATTTTGATAAATCGAAAGTTCAAAATAACATTATAATAGCTTTACTGTCACTTTTGATAAATTTAGTGCTTCCTTGCTAAAATAACTATTGATTTAAAAATCATACTGACCTCAAACTTACATTAAACTCTTGACTTCATGCGTATTTAGTATGTGGGCTCTCTGGTTCTGAGGAACCATCTAAGCAATATTCAGCACCTGTACTCGAGGACTGCCCGAATGTGAACTTGCATGAGACACCTGTCCTATCCATCGTGGAATCTCCAGTGAAAACACATCCTCAAAGCTTCCCAGAAGACCTCTCAGCACCCACAATTCACTGGGTGAGCACATGGAGACAGACGGCACCAAACGAGGATGATTCTGACTCTACGACGGAGGAGAGCGAGTGGGATGAAGATGCAGATATCAACAAACTAAAAAGAGACAAGATGAGCAGCTGGATGGACAGATACTGGGGTGAAGAGGAAGATAATGAGAAACAAATCTGTTCAGAAGATGACAGAGAGCTCGAATCTGATGAAGACACACCGCAGATCAATGAAATTGTCAACGCAACAGATGCTGAAGAAAGCAAAACCGTTTATTTCACTGAAAAAAGAGTTGTGTTTGGGGGATGCGGTGAATATGACAGAAGTCTTTTAGAAGAATCAGAGAGCTGGGATGGAGAGATCCGAAGCGTTGTGGATGATGAAGAAGTAGAGAGTGATTTGGAGAGTCTTCGAGAGCTTGCCAGCGATTGTGCTCAGGAGTGGGAACCGTTTCTACAGCTCCAGACACTGTATTGCCCGAAAGAAGCTCAACTGCAGAGCGAAGACAGCTATTCGGAGTCTGAAGAAGAGTCGGTCATGCTGAGGAAGAGTGGTGAGTTTTTGAGTGTTGTGTTTGAGCTTGATTTGATTCAGACAACATTTCTGTCAGTTACTTCTTTGATTTCTTTATTTTATGGCTTGCAGTAGAGAATGAATTTGCTTTTCTTTTCCAAGTGTATATTCCAAGTCTTCTAAAGCCACACCTTAGTTTGAAACATGCAACAGTTTTTGATTGGATATCGAGATGGGGGCGTGGCACTCAAAAATGAATTAAGTAGATTGTGGAGGGGCGGGGTTTAAGCAGACAATATGATTGGAGAAATCCATCATACATCACCAGAGAGGTGTGTAAATAATGTTATCTGAGTAACTTGAGGAGCATGATTTTGCCACGTCGGATATGTTTATGGATCAATAACATTCTTTACTGGCATCTGTGCTCCCATGAGCAACCTTAAACATCTATGGAACATTTCCATTCCACAAAAGGTTCTTCATAGTGAAAAGTTCCTTAGTTCTTCACACTAAGAAAAAAAAAGTTATTTTAAGAACTGTTCAATTAATGGTTAAAGCTTTTTCTATGACATAGCTGTGAAAACCCCCTTTTGAAACCTTTATTTTGACAGTTCAACATTGCAATCTACCAGTCTGAGTCCACAGATAAGGAAAAAAGTAGGTTTAGGGTTAGGTGCTTGAATAGGTTCTTAATTTCCCTCTGATTCCTCAAGATTTTGCTTGTGATTTACATACACCTTTGCAGCATTTCTGTGTCTTAATCATTTTACGAAATGCATCAAACAGCAAATGTAGCTCAAAAGTTCTGATACAGAGTTCAAGTTGCATCAGAGTTATACAGAACTGAATGTCAAGCACTTTTATGCAACATTACTGAGTTCTTATTTGTTCTCCACAGAACAAAAAGACACAAGTTTACCTGATTCTCATGGACCGCAACCTCTCACCTGCACCAGCTTCTTTTACTCTGAGCAAGACCTTAGCGATGAGGTAAACCTGCAGACAGTATCATGTCAAGACTTTATGAAGGTTATTCTGCCAGAACATCAAATTAACCCAATGTTCTTGTTTTAAAGGACCCTGATGATTTGAGCTCGGGGGTCTTTTCCTCCTGTAGCACCACAGATGGCCATAGCTTCAATGTGGATTGGTCAGTATCAACTGACCAGACGCCGTCTTGCTACTTTGAAGGCAAGTTTAATCAGTATAGTGCAATTTCAGGTGCTTGTGTATGTGTTTGTGTGTATTGATTTGATTCGTGTGCAGGTCTTGGCGTGGATGTATGGGTGGAAGATGTAAGCGGAGAGAGTTTAAAGATCAGAGAGAGGCCACAGGTGAAAATCGGACACATTGCTGTGGGAATCAGTGAACAGGTGAGATTTCTCTTAAGATTTCATGTGAGAAGAGATTGTAAAACGGCGCATTAAAACAGTATTTATTCCTTTATCACAGATATCTCTGAGGACATTCAGTTTGGCCACCCTTGACGGGCGGCTGGTGTCTCCGGACACTGAAGTGTGCGAGTCGGGCATGTGGTTACAGTGCGTTCCTGCTCCCGACGGCAGTCTCAGCTGGGATTGGAGGGTCAGAGACGGAAAACTAGAGCTGCGAGAATATGATGAACATCCAGATACCTGCTCAACAGTGGCACTCGAGCAAAACTGACCATTACAAAAAAAACAGAAACTGAGTTTTATACGTCTCATTCCATTATTTTCCATGCTAACTTCATGCATTTGCTTAGTAATTTGTGTTTGATTAAATTTAAACATTTTCAAAATTGTCTCAGTTGATTAAGCTTAATCCTAAAGTGTCAAATTATACAATTATTTTGACGCAAATGTAAAGGTACATTGTAAATTTGTTGTGTTGATAGTTTTGTTAGGAAGACAACACTTAATTTCAGTGTTATACATAATATACACTGTATAAATACTTTTATATAAAATACATATATATATTGTGCATGAAAACAATTCAATGCTATGCAATGTAAACTAAGGCGTGTACAGTCGCTACAATAAATCGGAAGTTCTTACTTCCTCATTTCCCAAATCCAACCGGATTTGTCAATCATTCTGATTGGACCTCACTCCTAGAAGGCGGGATTATGCGTTGTTCTACTTTTCTGATTGGGCTGTTATGTGTGATGGGCGGGGCTTGTCAAGCCGGTGAGTTGTGTTTCGATAAACGCCATTTTGCAGTGACAGCGGTGCGCTAAAGCAGTGGAGACAGAAAGCTCGAGAAGTCTCGGTTCAGAGGTGATTTTATTTCTCTGCCTACATGATAAACATTCTCACGTCTTGACGATTACGTTAAGCTCGTTAGTCATGTATTAAACAGTTTTCAAATGACAAAATCCGTCATTTGAAGTGCCAGCTGGCAGCTCTTATCTTCCATGTAGCTAGTCGGCTAATTTGCTAAAGATGATTTGTCCAAAAAATCAGTGTATTTGCGAAAAACACAGCCTTACATTCCTCTAATAATATATGTTCGTGCTTAAAAATCTCTGGAGAAACATCTAACGCTACAGAATGTGTTCGTGGTCAATAGTGTAAACAAAGCTAGCTATCCTGCTATTATAACAGAGATTTGTGCCAATTGAAATTTATTTAGAAAATTATTAAATTAATCTTACTTTTATGTAACTTAATTAAACTTTGGATTAAATCTGGACGCCCTGCTAGTCTGTCCCAGACACATCTGATAGAGTTGGTCCATTTTATTAGATATTTATTCACAAGTACACTAAATGTGCCTTATATTTCATAATAAACAGCCATTTAAATGATATTACATTTATTTGAAGTGTCTAACCCAGTTTACAACACCGATAATAATGCTGTGTGTCCTTGTATGCTTTGATTTATTAATAAATAAGAAGCTCTGTCTGTCATATAATATCAAAGCATCTGATTTTATGAAAGTTTGTATATTTAAAGACACTGTTTTGTCATTGTTTTCTAACCAAGCATTAAATGGGGCTTTGAATTAAAATCTAATGTGCTGCCGCTTTTTTTATTTGTTAATGTATGTTTAACTCTTGTTTTTGCAGTGTAAAGCATGGGGAATGTCTTTGCGAGCCTGTTTAAGGGTTTGTTCGGGAAGAAGGAGATGAGAATTCTCATGGTCGGTCTTGATGCCGCCGGTAAAACCACCATCCTGTACAAACTCAAGCTGGGAGAAATAGTCACCACCATTCCAACTATCGGTACGGCCGAAGCCGTCATCTCTTATTTGTTTTATGGCATTGTCTGGTATCCTGAAAAACACTTTCAAGCACTTTGTAAATCTGACTATCTCACGGTTTGACCTTGACTTGTGCATCACGGTGCACAAAAGTCTTTTGTTCAGATTATTTGCAGTGTATTGCTATGTATGTGTTGTATTCGGGTCTGTAATGCCCAAGCTTTAACCCCTTAACTGTCACCGTCCCACCTGTGGGACGCTTGGCGCTCTTTTTTTTTTTTTTTTTGTCCTTTTTCTCTATAAAATCTTTTAGTAATCATCATAAATTATATATCATTTGAAAGCTTAGAAGTTCAAGATTCATCCTGTGAAAACCATTTTGAAATCGGACATTGCGTTACCATGGAAATGGTACTTTAAAATCTTATAGCGGTCTCCTCCCCCTTAGTGGGCGGTGTCAAGTGTCATATTACAAAATGCATTACGGTCTTTTAGAATCAAAACTTTTTATAATCTTGGCAACAAACATATCATTGGAAAGGTCTGAGTCTCAGGATTCCATATTTGGTGGTTATTTTGAGTACTGAAGTAAAATTGAAAGAAATCTAGGGAAAAAATCGTTAAACAAAATTCAAAGGAGTTTTGATTACTCCCAGTGGCTGTTTGTGGTATGACGCCCTTAATAAAATCTCACAGGAACCTCCATTTTTTTCATATCAACTTCAAATTTGGAACATAACTTATTTAGACACAAGGCTTTAATTTTATACCAATTTTAGAGTAAAACCTGTTATGCAAAATATTTATAATAAATAAAATAAAATAAAATTAATATAGGGCATTTTATTTACAGTACATTTAAACTTCTATAACTTTTTGATACTTTAATTTTTTGAAAAAAAAAATCCACTTTTGCCAAAATCTGCTAAGTGTTCATAAAATACAACAATTTAAGTTTGGATAGTGCACTTTAATGCCTATTTTAAAAAATGGGGGGTGACAGTTAAGGGGTTAAGGTTATTCTCACCTGTTGTGTCCTTTATGTGCTGCAGGTTTTAACGTAGAGACGGTAGAGTATAAGAATATCAGTTTCACGGTTTGGGATGTCGGCGGCCAGGACAAAATCAGACCACTTTGGAGGCACTACTTCCAGAACACTCAAGGTATGAGAGCTAAAAACTATCGGGAGGAATGTTTTGCAGAGCAAATGGTACTGTAAGAAAATCATATTCAGTGATTATTGTTGTAATGATTTTTTCTGATATCCCTGGTGCCAGGTCTGATCTTCGTAGTGGATAGTAATGACAGGGAACGAGTTAATGAAGCCAGGGAGGAGTTGACGAGAATGTTAGCAGAAGACGAGTTGCGTGACGCTGTGCTTCTAGTTTTTGCAAACAAACAGGTGAGCATCAGATATCTCGGAGGTATCTCTCCAATATTAAATGCAAGTAATAAAAGAAACTGAGATAAATCGACTTGTGAGCTTTAAAATGGAGAAGAAAATGCTTTCCTTACCTACTTGATGTTTACATCAAAAGCAGTGTGTGCAATCAAACTCTACAGTATTTTAGCACAAATTTAAATGGTCAAAAGTTAGGAGTTTAGACAAATCTTAAGTCGAGGGCAGCCCTAATATATCTTAGTCTCTGAAATATAATATGTTTTTCAATCTTTGCTATTGGATTTGTCTCTTGTCCATCCCAGGACCTTCCCAATGCCATGAACGCAGCTGAGATCACAGATAAACTGGGCCTTCACGCCCTTCGTCATCGTAACTGGTACATCCAGGCCACCTGCGCCACCAGCGGAGACGGGCTCTACGAGGGGCTGGACTGGCTTTCCAATCAGCTGAAAAATCAGAAATGAGCTCGTCTACAGCCTCCAAATCTGTGTGTGTGTGTTGTTGTATGAATGGGTAGGTGTGCGTGATTTGTACGAGAGAGCGAGACACACACAGCTAAAGTACTGACCCAGACTTTGACTGAACTCAGTATCCCATGTTCCCCTCTTTCGTTTAGGTTTGGGCATTGCTGATTCAGACTGTGTTTGTGTGTGTGTGTGCGTGTGTGCATAGTTTATCTTTATTATGCACGTTGTTCATGTGTGTATGAAGGCTTTTCTGTCTGTTTGCTTGGTTTGGGAATGACCCTGGCGTGCCTTTTATACACACACATCTCCTCTTATCGTTCCACCTCACAAACTGTAATACGACTCTCGTTGTTTTTGCTCCGTACTGCACCACGCGTGGTTTTCACATGGCGAAGAAAGAACCAAGGTTGTCATAATTCACCTGCAATAACTTAGTATTCCAGTATTACTGGCCTGCTGAATATACATCCCGTACACTTTGGATATAGCGTTTTAAATTGAGATTAAAAACCTGCCCTGTATCTTTAGGAAAAACTGTGGTGTAACCTGTATCAGGTCAGGATTGATTCGTAAAGATTTCCCCCACCACCATCCTTGATTGTTCTTTTCTGTCATTTGAAAATCAGGCTGTTTTATTTTCGGCTCTTCAAGCTCCATGTTTTAATTAGTGAATGTGTCCGAATGTGGGTAGTGGAGTCGTGGCCAGATCTCTGGTTTCCTGCTGTACACTACCTGTTTCCAGCCGCCACACAGACCCCAAGCACAATCACAGACTGCTGAACATTCCCCCTGCCACCAAATTGTTGGATTTGATTTGAATTAAAACAAAACATCATATATTACAAGTTTCTTTGTTCATTTCGTGTGTCCTGGAGAATGTTTTGGGGGGTGTAAAAATAGAAAATTTCCAGTTGAGAGTTGAGATTAATGTGGTGTTCTTAAAGTAATATCTTCCCAAAGATTATTTTAGATTGTATTAATATAAAATGGTTGCTTGAGTTGTGTATTGTAGATCAGAGGTTCTATGAAACCCTAAAGAGTGCCCACTAATGCCTTTTATAAGTTAACTACAAACAAACCTAAGGTTTGTCTAAACAGTTCATTGTTCCTTTGAAGTGTATTAAGTGAAATTTATGTAGATGATGTATGTTTAGTTAATGATTAGTGTATATATATATATATATATATATATATATATATATATATATATATATATATATAGAATATTTTATTCAGCAAGTAAAATTTAATTTGAGTGATTGTTAGAAAGTTTGAGTTGGTAACTTTTTCAATGTTTTTGAAAGTCTCTTATGCTCACCAAAGATGCATTTATTTAAATAAAAATACAGTAAAAAAAATTAATATTTGTGAAATATTATTACAATTTAAATAACTGATTTCTATTTTAATATATTGTAAAGTGTAATTTATTTCTGTGATGCAAAGCTGAATTTTCAGCATCATTACTCCAGTCTAGTGTCACATGATCCTTCAGAAATCATGCTAATATGTTGAATTGATGCTCAAGAAACATTGATTATTATTATCAATGTTGAAAATAATTATTGAGGGAAAATGTGCCATGGTTTTCTCCAAAATACATGTGCTAATGCAATTATTAAAGCTGTGATTACTCGTTATTATCCAAAATAGCTACAGTAACTATGGTATTTTGCTGGCAAACCATGGTAAATGTTTATGAAGGAAAAGTATAACAGATGTGCTACTCCTGGTAAACCTGTGAGAAATGCATATGAGAAAGGTAAGAATTTATGACAAAACGTTTGCGTAATATTACTACTTTATAATTCAAATAATGTTTTCTTAATAGCAGGTAAATTTGATATCAAAACTAATGTATTGAGTTATAAAAAATATAGTTGAATACAGATTATGAAGGACTTTGTGAGGTCACATTTTATGGCTCCATGTCATGTTTTGTTCTAATTTCAGCTGACAAAAGATATACATTAGAACAAATATATTAGTTTTTTTCCTCTTATATATATTTTACCTAAAAAAAAAAGGAAATATAATTGTCATAATCATGTTCCAAACCTTTTTTTTTTTTTAGAATATTTGTTTTCGTCCATACAAAAGCCAATGGAGTCCAAAACAAGTTTGGGACGAGATGAGGGTGAGTAACTCTTTTGTCAACATTTACTCAACTTTAAAAAGTTATGACATAATTAGCTGAAGTTCAAATACGTGGCCTAGAAGCAGCCTGTTACGTAAAGTAAAAGCACGTGGGCTGTTGTAGAAAAACAGCATGAGCTCATCACCTCTTGTCTGTTGAGTGTGGGCGTGGACTTCCCCGCCCTTCCTGCACCTGTGCGTTCACGAGCTCCACCCACGCGTCAGGTGTTCTCAAACGAAACCCGACTGGAGTAAAAAGGATGTTACTCATGCCGGCTGGACTGGATGAAACACTCCACAAACACTTTAACTTCAGCTTGTGTCACCATATACCGATACCAGACAACAAGAAGTGGACGGTTTACATGCAGGTGAGTTATTTACACTGTTTTAACTGTATGATTTACTCTGCATATTTCAAAATATTACTAGAAACTAAAATGTTAACCTATTCTCAAGTGCCTCTGAGCTGTTTTACAACTTGTCCTGATGTTCGAAGGTTAGTGATGAATGTGGTTTTATGTTTTGTTTAAACTATAATAGGCTAAGCTTCTTTGGTAAAACGTTACTTTGATATACAGCACAGCACTGAATAATAGGGTTAATTCGGGTCAAAAACAATCATTTTGTTCACCTTTTAATGGTGTTTACCAGGTACTCCAGTGCATGGTAATACCACAGTACATTTTAGTTAGTACAAGTGGCATAAATGTCTGTTTATGAGCATCATCTGTACATCTAGAACAGTGATTCCTAAATCTGCCAGGTCAAACTTGTAAAAATAAAGCATAAAATGGGCTAAAATTATGAAAGGTGATCAATGTCATTATTTTAAAGGGGTCATATGACGTTGCTAAAAAGAACATTATGTGGTTTATTTGGTGTAATGCAATGTGTTTATGCGGTTTAAGGTTAAAAAAACACATTATTTTCCACATAATGTACATTATTGTTGCTCCTCTATCCCCCGCCTTTCTGATTTTTACAAAGCTCATCGGTCTCAAAGGCGAGGTGTGCTCTGATTGGCCAGCTATCCTGTGCGTTGTGATTGGTCGAATACCTCAAGTGTGTGACGAAATGTTACACCCCTTAACATTCTGTGATACCGTGTCCTGCCGCTACCGTACAAAACTAATAAAATCTATAACAAACGTGGCATTCGTTGAATCCAGTGGTAACATAATTACTGATTATAATGACTTATACTGTCTTTTTACGCGTTGCGTATCGCGCCACGAAAACATAAAACCATGTCTGTATTTGTGATCAGAGAAACAAGAAACAACAAGCGCTACTCTACACTGCTCAAAACTCACGTTTAAATCCTTAGTGGGAAATGTACTTACAGGCTGTGAGTCAGAAGCCCAGACTGTCCTTGCAAAGTTGGAATTGCCCCACTTTATAGAAACAGCCTTTGTGTGTAGCACCATTGTAGGCTACTCTCCCAGGAAACAGTCCTTCATAAAATGCGCTGCACACATCTGAATATTTAGATTGAACTGTTCTGGAACAGTGTTGTAAATACAACTTAACCACTGATTTCTAGTGTTGTCCTCTTTTGGAAGGCCTAACAAAGTAGTTTTGCTTTCACAACGAATCACACAGTGTCTCTACAACATGACGGCAGCGGCAACATCGCTACAGCAGAATCAAAGTTACACCTTTTTTCTTTGCGTGAACATTTGGGCGGAGTATGCAAATTTCCCCACATCGTGATGTAGACATGTGGGGGCGTGTTTAAACAAGGTTTTAGGAGGGCATGGACGAGTCTTAACTTTTATAAAGAATATCTCTTTGGGTTTGAGACTTTAGTCTTTGCAACTTTAGGGATCTTATCTATTCACGAACAGCTTGTAACACTACAAAGAGAAAGGAACATTTGAAATTGCATCATATGTCTCCTTTAAAGAAAGAAAGAAAGAAAATGTGTGGATGTGTTTCCTCACATAATTATATGTGCTAATAGATCTTTTATTTATTTATTTAATATTAGTGACTTAATACTGAATTATATCCAACATGACATGTTAAAAGTAACCCAAGAAAAAAAAAAGTTGGCTGAAACCGCTCTCGTTTGTCTCAAGAACTGCTTTACTAAGTATTAAAAATATTATTTAATTTTGCATGTACTTTTTATTGATACAGTGCAGTTGTTCTCATCATTTGCTGAGCAATGCTGTATTACACTATTGTATACTACTATGTTAACATTGCTTTAAGTGATGAAACAACATCAAAGCAGAACAAACATCATGCAGAGGACGGAGCAACAGGTGCACAACTGCTTGTACTTTCATTTCTCCAACCTGTTTGCACGCCACTTTGACTGTCCTCACGTTTGGTTTGGGGTTGTGCTGATGCTGAACCTGCAGCCTCTCTGAACTGGTCATTTAATAATGCATGCTTAAAAGAAACCCACAAGTGCATTTTCTCTTTGAGCATGAAAATGTGGTCTGTGTGGTTTACCCTCTTTGTTATTTGATGTAAGTAGAGCCCACAGCCTTGTAGAGGGACAATGAAGCTTTATTTGTGGAGAGTGACATCACCCTTTTAATTTGACAGGTGCAAGATAGTGTTTAAGTGTGTTAGTACAGAAAAGAAAAGAACTGTGTGCTATTTGTTTGTCTAGTTTCATAAATATTAGAAAGTGTATTTGGTTGATTGCTTGCTGAGAAGTGTTGACATGTTTATTATTCGCTGTGTGTTTGCTGGTTTTAGAGGTGAACGGTTGAGTTTCTCTGTCAGCTTCCTGATTCACAAGTTCTCCGTTTGTGCGATCAGACACAGTCAACATATGAGTGTCTAGTCAACAGTTCTGTTTCCTTTAGCAACAGCGAATGAAAGATTAAAAACAAAAGATTGCAAAAGGTGTGACTGAAAGACTCGCTTACACAGACTTGGCACACGTCATTGTTTTCTTTTTGTTCTTGGGAGAAAATCAGGTTCTGGCGTGTTGAGTAAAATCTATTTTTGGGAAGGGAAACTTAGGAAAACAAATTTTGAATAGTCACACCTTGAAGTGGTCAAATTATTTTTTTACGTCTGACTTCTTCAAACTGAGTGTTCGTCTCGTGTCTCTCGGCAGTGATGGAAGTGAAAGGCTGCAGGTCAGAGCTGGAAGTGTTCACAAGGTCGACGATTGAGACCGTGTCCAGAAGAGATTCGGTTTCTGTGAAATGTTCTCCATCTTCCCAAAACCTTCAGATGTCAACACCTCGATTGATACCTCTGACTATCAGAAACACCCACAGGTAACTCGTGGCACTCGGTGCATATTGTATTATTTGACTGTGGCTGAAAATTTGCTTAAAATACAAACTGACCTGCAATGCACAAAAATAAAAAATAAAAATATCTTTGAATTTTTCTAAATTCTTTTTGTTTTATTTAAATTTAATAACAAATTTAATTTAATAGGTATTGATTTTTATTATTATTTATTTTTATATTAATTAATTTTTAATTTAATTTACATTTATTTTTATTTTATTTTAAACTATAGCAGTAGTGTATAAACAGCTTTTAACAGTTCAAGGTTGAGTTTAAAGATGTAATTCTGTTTATTTATATTTTACATGCATAATTGTATTTAATTTAATTTAAATTACTTAACTGAATTGAATTTTATTTAATTTTAAATTATATAAACAGCTTCAGATAGTTCCAAGTTGTGTTTAAAGATGTATTTGTTATTTATTTTTTACATGCATCATTTTATTTTATTCAATATACATTTTATTTAATTTTAAACTATAGTAATAGTGTATAAACAGCTTCAAACAGTTCCAAGTTCCATATTTAAAGATGCTATTTATATTTTAAATACATAGTTTTATTTCATTCATTATACATTTTTATTATTTTAAACACATAATTTTATTGCATTTGGTCTAAATGGCTTTTTTGCAACAGGTCCGTTTGTTTACTTTATGAGTAAACATTGCTGGTCTTATTAATATCATTTATTTATTAATGCATGTTATAAAATATGGTTAGTGTTCATTTGATCAGTTTTAGTAAATGTTCATCAAGTCCTGCCTTTATTCTGTTTATTCTTGTTAAATATCTTGTTTCAGTTGGAAATATTTCAGTTTCTGGAAACAAAATGTGTTGACATGTTCTTGCTGCTTTTTACTTTATTATTCTTCCTGGTCTTGTGATTTTAGCATTCCAACTAAAAGGGAGTTTCGAGCTTCATCTGCACCTTTGATTCCCAATCCGTTTCCAGAGCTCTGCAATCCGACACACTCCCCGGTGCTGACCGGATCTTTCAGCGGGAGGGATCCTCCCTCCAACAGCAGCACACACGTAAGCATGCACAGTTTAATCTGTGACACAAATGACAGACAGTTGCCTGTGGCTCTATGAATTCTCAGTAGTTATAATAGGTGACAGACGCCATGACAGGCCACCCTCAGGGGAAAAACAAGTGTGCATGTACACAAACACATCACAGGGCAGTCAGTTCATAGACTTGTCAATAAAAATACACAACACAAGCACATTCTTTGGCACTTAAAAAAAGTTCATGACCTCAGACAAACAAAACACTGCATGCATTTGCGTGCATCTTAGTTCCTCAATGATTTATGATCAGATTCTTGCATGTTTTTGTAGGTGCTTCGGGTTTTTGGGGATGCCACACACAGTCGGTCGGTTTTGGTGACGTCTGGGACGACGGCGCATGATGTTTGTCGTATGCTAGCGCAGAACGCACACTGTACGGATGAGGAAAGCTGGGCTCTTATTGAACATCATTCTGCTTTAGGCCTGGGTGAGACTTGAGGATGGTGATATTGCACTAAAACAACATAATGCAGTTGCTGATACACTTCTAATACTCTCCTGTGAGTTCCATCTTCCATAATGTAACTTATCAATACAAATACTTTCATAACACAACGTAAAACTGCATACTTCACCTACAAAGGAAGATTTGAATTGGAAAACAGAGGGTTGCTGCTTTGCATTCACTTTGTTGTTTGCATGCACTTGATTTTGCACTGCAAGACAAGTTATTATCTAGTGTTTTTGCTTTTGACAAATCGATAATGTAATCACACATTCATGCCTCATTGTCTGGACAAAAAACACTGAATTCCATCTCAAATGCCACCTTGTTTTTGTAGAAATAATCTTAAGACAAAAGCTGTCATGTCTTATTGTGCTTTTATAATGAGTGATTCTTTGCTGAATGAAATAAGACCCAGGGGTGTTGTGGAAAATAAATAGCATTGAAATGAACACAACCAACGTGTTATACAGGCTTTTACAGTAGCTTTAGTTGTGCTTCTGACAGGTGCTGGATTGGACGAACCTTTGGTTTTGAATGGCTTATGAATGACATTTCAATTAGTAAAGTATTTAGCAACATTTTGAAATATTTTTAAATAATTGTTTTACTAATTTAATGTTTCATTTAATGTATATATTTTTATTTAAATTAATGTTTTTTATTTTATTTTATTGAATGCATTTAAAAAAATATTTTTTACATTTATTTTGTAATTTTCATTTTAATTCCATTTCAAATAAATTTAGTTTTAATTTGTAATTTAATTAAACTTTAATAAAATTTAATTTAAAGTTTAATTTAATTTAATGTGTAATTTTTCATTTAAATTGTTACATTTTCAAACTTTGCGTTTGTTTTTTTTTTGTTTTTTTTTCTCTCCAGAGCGCTGTCTGGAAGACCATGAGCTTGTGGTGCAGGTTCAGTCATCCTGGCCTGTAGAAAGCGACACAAAGCTGATCTTCCGCAAAAACTACGCTAAGTACGAGTTCTTCAAAAAACCTGTGGTATGTAACCTCTTTATTATCATCTTCTGATTTATCTAAAAATATATATTTGTATTTGTATATAAATATTCACAATCCTTTTAACCTAAATTACGTTACAACTACCAAATGTAAACATTTGTAGTAATTTTTGCTTAATTTTTTTTCCTGTTATGCAGTCATTTTTCCCAGAGCACATGATATCTGACAGCGCTGATGTCACTAAAGGCATGACATCATCAGAGCTGGTGCAGGTATGATGATCTACAGCTTTTAAAACATTAAAATGGCAATTAAACAATGGTTCATAAAACCAGTAAATGTCTCCCTCGTAGAATATGGTGAAGAGTGGCTCCTGTCCAGAGATTCAAGGCTTTCTCCATGTGAGAGAGAGCGGAAAAAAGTCCTGGAAGAAACTTTATTTTGTTTTACGACGCTCTGGACTGTACTGCTCCAACAAAGGACAGTCAAAGGTGCCACACAAAAACAAAAACACATTCATACACACACACACACACACACACACACACACACACACACACACACACACACACACACACACACACACAGAGTGCACCAAGTGTCTATGTACACATAAACATACATGTAATATCTGGATGCATTTGTATGTTTGTAGGAACCTCGACACCTGCAGTTCATTGGAGATCTGGAAGATCTGAATGTGTTCACAGTGTTCAATGGCCGTAAACGTTACGGGGCTCCAGGAGAGCATGTCTTCTGCATTAAGGTAGCCAATAGGAACAGAGAATCAGCCTTATTTTGGTATTATTTTATACTATTATAGTATTTATTAATATTTTGAATTAGTTTGTATTTTTATATTTTCACTTTTCATTTTAATTTGTTTTAATATGTTTATGTGCTTTTATTATTATTTTTTACATTTCTATTTTTTTTTTCATTTTAATTTGAGTGATTTTAGTATCATCATTATTTGTTTTTAATGTAATATTTTATATCTAATATTTGATATTAGATTAGATTTATATTTTAATTCTTTTTTCAGTAGTTCATGCTAAACCACATATGACAGAATTTATGATAGAGATTCAATAATACATTTTAAGTTTAGTAATTTTATTTTCTATTTATAAGTTATATATATACATATATAAACAGTTTTTTAAACTTAAAACTTTTTGTTTAGCTGTAATTTAATTTATTGCATCTATTTAAGTATAATTTAAAAATAATTATATATTATACTTACAAATACCTATATTATGCTATAATACTTATAGATTATATTATATTAAATCTATTTTTAATTTTAATGTAATAGTTTTATTTTTAGTTACAGTTTTAGGGACAATTTATGAAAGCAATTCATAAATAAAGCACTTTGTTTACATTTAAAAAATGCAGTAGGTTTTCTTTTAGGGTTTGAGTTAGTCTATAATAATGATAATTAGCTTTACATAACAGCAACAGAAGTCTATGGTATTTCCTCATGTAGACAGCTACATGAACATGAATGTGTGTGTATGCACGTTAGGCCTCAAAAGACCGGTTTCGCTGTCAGGATTTGAAGCTGATGTGTGCAGACAGTGAGCAGAGTCGTACGTGCTGGATCACGGCCTTCAGATTGTTTAAGGTATATGAACACACACACACACACACACACACACACACACACATACACAGACAGACTCACTAAGAAAACTAGTTCCATCTGAAACCTGCTGTGTGTATGTGTGTTTTAGCATGGGAAACAGCTCCAGTGTAACTACCAGCTCTCCCAGTCCAATGCCAGACTTCACAAACCATCACGACAAGACTCCAAGGTACAAAAAACATCTCTCAAACTCCAAAAAAGTAATCCATACAACTTGTGCACTGTATTCTGAAGTCATATGTTGGCTTTGTGTGAAGAATACAGACTGAAAATGCACGTTATTCACTGAGCTTCTCACACATGTGTCGTCGTCAGTATGCAGAGCGGGAAGAGTCGATGGTGGCCATGGATTTTTCAGGGAAGAGCGGTGGACGAGTGATTCAGAACCCACATGAGGCCCAGAATGCCGAGCAGGAGGAAGGACACAGCTGGCGGGTGTGTATATGTATTTGTGCTCAAGAGAAACAGAATTCATGCTACACAGCGCTGAAACATGCTATGAATGCCTGCTGTATTGTGACACTCAGCCCGAGGCTTCAGGGTTTGTTATGCATTTATAAAAAACAAGAGTTTGCATAAAAACTATGAAGTAAACTGTTGTTTTTTAAAAGATGCTTATGAACTCCCTTGAGCGCAGTTTTAAAATTAAGTTTATTTTTCACAGTTACTGTTATGTTTAAGATGCATGTATGTATGTATTTGTGCATATATATACATATATGTGTTGTTCAGACGTTTGGGGTCCATAAAATATTTTTATGTTTTTAAAAGAAGTCTTTTCTGCTTACCAAGGCTGCATTTATTTAATCAAAAATACAGTAAAAATATTAATAGGAATATTAATAGAATATTTATATTGTTTTAATATTAGTATTATATATAATTCTAGAATATTTAAAATAAATAGGAATATTGAGAAATATTACTACATTTTAAAATACAACAATATTCAACAGTAACAATATTATAACAATATAACATTTTAAAATGCTTAATATATATTTGTGGAAACAATAAAATTGCTTATCTGTTTAGATATTTTTTTTCTAATGGGGTGTTTTTGTATTTCAGAAGAGAGAAGCGTTGCGTCACAGTTTACCCACCAGCGGTCACGGGTCACAGCTGTCCGGTGAGTGTCTCGTGTCCACACTCACATCATGTAAAATGTTATCAACAAGATAGAATCTGTCATTACTAAAAGTTTTCTGCATGTGTGTGTATCTACAGCGGTTCATCGGGTTCAGCCGTGGTTCCATGGGGGCGTGTCTCGAACTGAAGCTCAAAGGCTATTGGAGGAGCAGGGTCAGGTGGACGGGTAAGAATGATCTGATCTTTTTGTGTATCATGTACGTTTGCACTGTGAAGTTGTTTATACATGTTTCTCCTGTCTGCAGGATGTTTTTGATTCGTGACAGTCAGCTGCACGCGCAGTGCTTTGTGTTGTCCTTGTGTCATAAACTGAAGACCAAACACTACCTCATCATTCCCGTAAGTCTTTCTGTCTCGCTGTGCTTCAGGTTGTGGATAGTTGAAATACATGAGATATTCTCATCTTGATCTCTCTCTTTCTCGTTCTCTGTATCTCTGTAGTTAGAGCAAGGGGATAAACAGTACTACACTATGGACGATGGTGTCACACTGTTTACAGATCTGCTGCAGTTGGTGGAGTTTCATCAGATCAACCGCGGCATCTTACCTGTGTGTCTCAAACACCCCTGCACTTGCATTGCACTCTGAACCTTCACCTTTGACCTCTCCCCCAAACCTAGGACCTAAATGACCCAGCACCATGGTCTCTGGACCATTAAAATTCTCATTTTATGACCCCAAGTGGATGTCAGGACATTCACAGTTTTTCATAATCCCCCCAAAAAAGACTATATTTCTGTACATAGTAATTCTATTTATATTTTATATACCTCTAGCACACTTTAGAGCATATGTAGGTCTTTAATATTGGTTATCCAACCAAAAATACTCGAATAGTTTATGGACTATTTGTATTCATCATCCTTCTATCCTGGAATGTGTGTAAACTGGAAAGTGGACACTCATGTGGGAATTTCCTGCTATTGCTTCCTTCAACACTGGGTGGCGCTCTGATGCTTTACTGTCCACTTATTCTTAATTTATGCAATAGTCATGTAGGGATACATTAATGCATATCTGAAGTTAAAGAAGGAGACTATTTCAATGTAGCAGATTTATTATTATTATTATTATTATTAATATTATTATTTTTTGTTCAACACTGTCTAATTTATGGTGTTTTTTCATAATACTGACGTTTAAGATAATCAAGGCCAGTTTACATTTGCTTTATTCTGTATTTTTATTTTGTTTATTCTATTTTATCATTGTTTAGTACTTGTTCTGGTTAACAGTTGCACTTGGTTGTGTGTATGTAGGTTAACTCTGACCAAAACCTCAAATTGAAGTTGTAAATAAGTAAATGAGTGTTTGTTGTTTTAGTAGTTTTAATTGTGTGTACTTGTGTGTGTTTTTCTGTATGCTTCAGTAAACTTGACATCACCAGTGCATCAGTTGTCAGGTCTCCACTGTGTTGTTGCCATGGAGATTGTTCCTTTAATATTCAAGGGAGGTCATCAGTCCAGGCAGGAGTATAAAGGCTATATATGCTGATTTGCTTGACCCACTTTGAATCAGATGATTGAAGGAGATGGTAATTTATTCAGATGTAAGTCAGGCGATCACCTCACTGTAACTGCTGATGAATCATACATTAATCCTATATTATAAGGGTAAATAAAGGAGACCGTGATCAGGCGGTGAGTCAGTGAAGGACACGTCATTCATCCTGGCAATATTAAATATCAATATAGTGTGAACATAAATTTTAGAGTGTAATCAAATTAATTATCAATATGAAATAAGTTCTGATTTCAAAAAAATAAAAATACAAAAAAGTAAAAAAAAAAAAAAAAAAAAGGAAGTTAGTTATCTAAATAACTGTTGTGAGCATGGATTAATTTTCATTATATTAATATAAAAATATATGCATTAATCTATATTATTGTTGTTATTATTATTATATAAATTCAATTTCAATTTTATATTTTAATCATAATTTAATTAGCTGTTATGTACGTATTTATAAATATTTATGAATGTATTTATTCATTTATAAATTATATTATTAATTATTTTTTAATTATTAGTAAAAAAAAATCATATAATTGTATAAAATATACATAATAATGTATAATTAAATGTGTGTGTGTGTGTGTGTATATATATATATATATATATATATTATATATATACTATATATATATATATATATATATATTCATAACTGAATTTCCTATAATTTATAAATGTATTTTTTTAATAAATGTATTTATTATAATTTATTAATTATATTACTAATTATAATTATTTGGTTAATTATAAATTTTTCTTAATATATATTTAAACAAAATTACATAATATTAATGTATAATTAATCATAAAATATAACAGATAATTATAATATATACTTTTATGTTTATATATAATTATGTATGTAAATTATATATTGATCAATCAAGGTGATCTAATTTAATAGCAATAAATTGCAATTATTTATTTATAAATTATATATTATGTTTATTTATTTAACAAAATGATTTCAAACAAAGCTTTGGATTTCACTTTTCAATGTTTCAATTTTTTTTTTTTTTTTTACAGTGTTCATTCTAAATTTAGCCATTACATAGTTCAGCATTGTTTTGGCTTGTGACTTTTGTGCCTCTTTTTTGTCTTCACCAGCTTGCCGTAGCTCCACCTTACCTACCTCAGACACTCAACCGGTCAGTCAGCCCTCTTATTTATTTATAAGGTATGATTAATTTAAGATTGAACAATGTCCCCAAACCTGCATAAAAGCTTCATCTCCACCTTTCCAACACACACTTTTATCATACACACACACACACACACACACACACACACACATGAACACACTCAGACTGTACCTTAATGTGGTGTTTGCAAGGTGACGCACTGCTGAAACTATAGGCCACAGACACAGAGAAGAAGACATGAGACTTCTCTGAGTTTAAACATGGTGCTCTAAATGGATTCAAATCGGTTTCATTTGATCAAAATCAGGAGTTCGATTCATTGTTCCAATTAATACACACTACACAATGCTTCGAGTTGCATTATATTTATCCATATTTTCTGTAGTTTTAAGGATAAAATAAAATGCATTTTGATGTTAGATGTGAATGGAATAGCTCAAATGACACTGAGATGTTAGTGTGACAGAAGTGGATTGAATTTCAGCTTCTGTTACAGCACGTCTGTTCTGTCCGAAGTGCCTTTGCTGATCCGTTCATTTTTACCTGATGACCAACATAACACAGCAAATCAAATTTAAGATGAATGTATCAACATCTGTTACTACAATCTTAAAACACTTTCATTTGCTGTTACATTCTGATTTGACAAAGTATTTAAGAGTAAATATATTTTACATAAATGCATAATACTTAAAAAATAATTTAATATCAATATTATGTAAACTTATTGTAAAATATTTTATGTAAAGTATTTCGTTATTTTATTTTTTTAGAAGTTTGTATTATAATATAATATTTACATTGTGTTTTATATTGTTTTAATATTAGTATTATATATAATTCTAGAATATTTCAAATGGTTTAAAAGAAATATATTTGAAAGAAATAATATTTTAATATATACACTTGCTAAGATTCTGTGGCATTTGTTTATTATAATTATTATTATTTTTTTTGTGTAGTGTGCCATTAAATGGTTGATCATTAATTTACCGATCGATTACAGAATGTTTATTTTAATATATTAATTAAAATAAAAAAAATATAATGTGTATATTTTGTTTTACATTGAAATATTAGTACTATTATATAATTCAAAAAAATTGTTAAATATATTTATTAAATAATACTGTATTATATGCACTTGCTTAGAGTCTGTGTTTTAATACAGTATAATTACTTTTTTTGAATTACTAATTTTGTGCAGTGCATCATTAATCAACTGATTTGAGATGACCTTCATTATCTGTATATCAATTCTTCTTTCCTGTCTTAATTTTTTCAGAGCTGTACATGCAAATCAGCCTCTGTAGTTCATGTCGTGTTGCCATCCTGCAATTATCCCTCGTTTTTTCCCCTCTTTACCCATCCGACCCTCCCCCTCTTTCCCTCATGATGGTTCAATCCATGAACCTGCTGTGCCCATGTGTAGCGTATCGGTTCACTGTACCTTTAAGAGGAGGAAGGGGGGCTGCTGGTGGAGTGGGGGTTTATATGAATATCAGATGAGCTCAGTTTGTGCCATGCGGACTTGCACACACACATACGCTCACACACAGACACTCACACACACCACGCAGATGATTCCCACCAAAGACACTGATCTAAGACAGAGAGAGAGATCAGGATGGGTGTTACAGGAGAAATGAAGGAGGACGAGGCTGCGTAACACAGCACTGAAAGATAAAGCGAGGGTGGGTGAGCAGACTGGAGGAGAGGAGAGGACAGACAACACCAACCTCAGCAGGTATGTGGCGTTGCATCAACGTTATCCTCTAGGATTGAAGATTCCCATCTATTCCCATCATGAAGCAAGTTGAGTGCAAAAATGATCCACTGAGAAACCACAAACTGTTCTGGTTTCAAACTGACAGGCTCTGAGAGCTTTGCGTCCAGGTTTTCGTCCCACTTAATGCTGAAGCTCCAGTTTTGATTGCATTTGAATCAATATTCATAAGGCACTTTTGGTTCTAGTCTTCTAGAGTCGGAGGGACAGACAGACAGGCAGAGAGAGACAGACAGGCAGATGCATGTGGATTTTAATGCACTGTAATGGACTCTGCACACAAGCTATATGAACTCCTGTGAGTGTGTGAGCAAATGCCGTGGAGCGATGGGATGTGGTGACTGTCTCTCCATCATCTCATGGACTGCAGAGAGAGTGAGACCGCTGGAGAGACAGACGGGGCAAAAGAGTGATCCGAGAGGGAGAGGAGTGATTTTGAGACAGTAAGGTGAAGGAACAAAGGTGCTTTTGAGGTGGAAGCAGAGCTCTGGAAGTGTACAGTAGTTTGATTTGCGAGGAAATATCTTTGAGATTAATCCATGAGATGGGAAGGAGGAATATATGATGGACTGAAAAACAGGGAAGGCAAGAGATGTGACAGCAGAAGAGGTGGGGTGAGAGGAGCGAGAATTGAGCTGTGGAGAAAGGGATGAATGGAAGAAGAGAAGCCCGGGCTGACGTACCCATCAATCCATGATACATCGCCAAATGATGTTGGGTTGAATAAACACCCAACTGGTCATATATTGACTTTCGTGGCTCCTGTGCTGAATGGAGCACAAACTGATAGTTTCAAACCATAATGACAGTTAGTTCACTCAAAAATAAAATGACTTACTGCATGTTGTTTTAAAACCTCCTTTTAGAAGAAATTTTGGAGAAACAATATTGGACTCCATTGACATTGTATGGACAAAAACTCTGAGAACTTCTTTTGTGTTCCACAGAAGTACAAAAGTCATACACGGTTTTTGGAACGATATGAGTGTGAGTCATGAGGCATTTAGCCTACATACAGCATTTTCAACTAAAAAAAAAAGGGAAAACTTTTTATGTTTTGGCCATTCATTTACATGACAACAGCATTTTGTAAATGTTATGTCATATGCATTCATGTGTGCAAATGCGCAGCATTTCTTTACAAAGCAACATCGCCATCTACTGGCCTGGCATGCATAATACAGCGTTTTTAGTCATTTTCGCGGATCGCTGTGAATGGGGATTGTTTTACAATGTTTTACAACTTTTAAAAAATGCAAAGGAAAAATATTTTCTTTTTTGAGTGGATTGTTATCTAAACGAATCCTAAATGATAAAATTTTCATTTTTGGTTGAACTGTCCTTTTAAAACCATGATCCAATTACACCATTGCTGAACAGATCTGATTTATATCCAGGGGTGCCAAATAGTGGGTAATAGTGGAACAGAGTAACAGGGGCTCATTGCGAGAAGGGGGCCCGATCGCGAACACATCCCCCCCCCCCAAGCCCCGCCCCACACTAAACATGATTTTGCGGTGGCCCAATAGCAAATTCAGGGCCTAGAATTCCTCGCCACAGCCCTGTTTATATCATAGATGTACAAAACACTGGACTAGCAGATGTTTGTTGGTAAAGTATGAGTAGGGAGGAGAGTATTTTGAAATAATAGTGAAGGTGATTTAAGGTTGGCATGAAATGTAAATTCATTAAATGTAAATTCAAGGCATTAGGGTAAACGCTCTTCTTCTACTGTATATTTTTTCTTTCAGGTCAGCCACTGTCATGAGAAAGCAACAGTTTGAAGAGAATCTTTTTAGTTAAAAGTAGGTTAGTTAAAAGTTAGTCGAACTGTTGACAACAGGGTTAT
Organism: Cyprinus carpio; assembly: GCF_018340385.1. Lineage (NCBI taxonomy): Eukaryota > Metazoa > Chordata > Actinopteri > Cypriniformes > Cyprinidae > Cyprinus > Cyprinus carpio. The sequence continues at coordinate 22,017,451 of NC_056595.1, forward strand.
GCGCCATTCAGAACTCAATTGAGAATGGCTTTTAATTGAATTTGAACTGATTTTGGCAAGCAAACAGAATGCAGAATTTGAAATTTGGCTATGATTTGAATTTGAATTGAAATTCATTGTACAACTGTCATTTTACAATTTAAAAACTAGAAAACCAAGTTTTAAATGTTTTGCTTGACAAATCCTTGTTTGAATGTTTTGAAGGTTTCTAGCCAGATAGATAGATAGATAGATAGATACTTTAATTCCCAGAATGCATTATGTTTTGAATTGTTTTGCTCTTTCTACCATCTTTATTGAACAGAGTATGTTTAATATTAACAACTTAAAGCTGTCTTTTTATTGAACCATTTATTGAAACCAACCAAGTAGCAAAAAGTTGCAGTTTGAAGAGTTTAGCCAACTAAAACAGAAGGTACAGCAGCAAAAACAGGCTGTTTAACATTTAAAATTATTTTTTTTATGTGCAGGAAATCTTGACTAACATCATTTCTGTGAAGTTGACATTGGAGAAATATTATTAGTCAAACAATAAACACTACAAGTTCAGAATATGGATCCATTAAGGTGAAGTGTGTAAGTGCAACACCACTAGTGGCACCAAACGGAATTGCAAAAATAATGATTATTTCCAAACAGGTTTCTGAAAGTCACAGTGTTCATGCTTCTTGGGAATACCAATCTACAAATGGTTTACTTGTTTTTTAATGTTAAAATTGGGATATGAAAAACGTTCATAATCATATCAATTTTACTTCAGCTTTACAATCTGATACAAACCATTAAGATGCAGATATGTGGCAGAGGGTGATGATGGAAGTCTTGGTCGACTGCCATCATAAACATCTGTCTGTCTGAATGTAATATTAGATCCTTAAATGCATCAAACCCTTCAAATACTTTACATCTCCATCCGTGTATTTTAACATTATAGATGCCTATAACATTATAGGACCGTAACACAAAAACAGCAAAGTATTTGTAGTTGCTGCTCCGCTGCACCAGGCAAGTGTTTTCTTGTTTGATTTGTACGGTTTGTTGATTGTACATCTCGTACCTCTGAGAGTCATCCGGCGTCTGATGGTAACGCTTCACTCATCACAACAATGCCTGGGTCTCGATGGGACGGTCTGTGTTTGGTGTTTGAGATAAAGAGAGAAAGAAAAGTTGCATGTGCATGACAGAGCAAAAAAGAGGAATAAGGAGCATGAGGATGTGTTGCTGTTGGGATGTCATGAACATCTGTCTCTCTGTCAATGAAGCTTCAAAAGCTGATGTTGGAAGTAGATTCAGATACCCAGAGGAGTAAGACTGAGTGTTCAGAGAGAGAGAGAGAGAGAGTGGACAGACAGAATAAGAAAGGGAAAGACTTGGAAGCTTAGAGTGTAATTGTTTGTGGAAAATGGATAAAAAGTCTTTAGAAAAGACTATCTACTATACTTATGTAAAATAGGGTGACCAGATGGCCTTGTTTTAGGGATTTTGGTGTGTTGTCCTTGTCCCCCTTGAATCTGGAAATGTCCCCCTTTCACAGAAAGTTCAAAGCAGGTCAGAAATACACTTTTTTATATATATATATAAATATAATAATAATTATGTTTAAAAAAGTTGCTGTAAATAGTATCCAGTTTGTGAAAAATGTAAAAAATATTTAATTGTTTTATTTTTCTTATATTCTACATTTATATTGTATTGTAGTTTTAATAGAAAGTTTAAAAGAACAGTATTTAATTTCTTAATATTAAAATATAACTCTTTTGTAACATTGTCTTTATTGTCATTTATGATCTATTTAATGCATCCTACTAATTATATATATATATATATATATATATATATATATATATATATATATATATATATATATATATAATATATATATATATATATATATATATATATATATAATTAATATAATTTATTTAGCAATGTGTATTGTTACTATTTTTTATTTAATGTTGTCATTTATTTGTATTTAGAAACCTCAATTGCTGTTTATCATCTCTAGTCTTCAGTATGTTTGATGAATACATTTATGCATTTGGCTGATGCTTTTATCTAAAGTGACGTGATTGCATCAGTATGTGCAAAGGAAAGACTGGCATGCTGGTAGAATGTGTATTTGGCCTGGGAGTGAAGTGCTTTCTAAATAGATCTCTTAGCTGTGTGTTTAAACATGCACAAACACACACATGTACTGTACACACAATACCTTGCAGGAAAAAGCCCTCTCCCCAGTGATTTTATTAGGTTGACATGCTTAAATTTCTCTCTTGCTGACCACAGCCTCTCTCTCTTTCTCTAACACACACACTGTAAAGCTTCACACTTGATTTAGCACATTTGCAAGATACCATCCAGAACATACCAAGCACATGCACACAGACACTGAGCATCAGAAACATCATTCTAGAGCAGATGAGCTCTCTGCAGTGTTATCTAGTGCTGAGGTGACCGCGTGCGTCCCGCTGAAGAGATGGGAATTAAAGAGCCGCTCACTCACTACTGAGGAAGGAAGAGGAGGGAGTTGGCTAAGGAGTAAATGAGTGTCAGGAGAGATGGGGTGGAAGAGGCTGATAGGGGAAGAGAGACAGGCTCTGTTACTGTGGGTCCCTGTAGACTGCATGGATTAGGAAGACAGGCGCATGTGCAGCGCTCATGGATAGATCATGGATTACAGTGATGCACTGATTCTCAGCACACAGACATACTGCAATACTACATTTCTATGAGACAGTACATAACAGAACATTACAGAATGACTGCATAACAGTGACATCATACAATGCAAAACACTGTACAGTACAATACTACACATGTGCAACAATAACTGCTGCTATCTATCTCTCATGCATTCATTTGTTCTATCTATCTATCTATCTATCTATCTATCTATCTATCTATCTATCTATCTATCTATCTATCTATCTATCTATCTATCTATCTATCTATCTATCTATCTATCTATCTATCTATCTATCTATCTATCTATCTCTATGATATACATGCCATTTAAGCTACCTGTCAATCTATCGATCTATCTTCCTAACTGTCTGTCTGTGTCTATCTATCGTTCTGTTTATCAACAGTATGATATCAAAGGATAAAATTATTCATTTTGGGGTGAAATGCTACCTGGACATATAGTTGCTAATAGAAAACAAATCCTTTCCTTTTTTATTTTGCTCTGTCTTGTTCTAGAACAGTTATTGTTATGGCAGCTGTTGGTCTTCTCTGATCTGTCTGACCTTCATAGTTTTAACAGCCTCTATCAGAGCCCACCGGACGGCTGAAGACTCTTGGCTGGTTAGGACTCTAGGCTGCACAGATGTTGTCAATTAGTTTCCCAGTTGAGGTGATAGAGGAACTGGAGAGGATCAGTGATCAGTCTGACCTTCTCACCTTGAGCGTGACTGAGCACTGATGCTCCGTAAGCCTCTCTGCATCAATAATGTCTGCTAAATGGCAAGTGACTGAATAAGACTTGATAAACCAAGTGCTGGCTTTAAAGACGTGAGACTGAACGTTTTCAAACCGTTTATCTGACATCTCAATGTCATAGCTGATTCAAAATCTGTCTATCTATCTATCTATCTATCTATCTATCTATCTATCTATCTATCTATCTATCTATCTATCTATCTATCTATCTATCTATCTATCTATCTATCTATCTATCTATCTATCTATCTAAACTCTATTTCCTGCAGGTATTCTTTCACATTCATGAAACCACATTTCCCTTAACAGCGCTAACAAATCTCACAGCACCTTTTCCTCGATAAAACAAATTCTTCCTATCATCTTTATACCTGCGTCTCTGGAGATTCAGTCCCACACTGAGCTAATGCTGCTGAACGCTTCAAACACTGAAACGTCACGCAGCTGGTGAAGCAGTAAAATATGAAGTGATGAGATGTCAAGAGGGAGAAGAGTGTTTACAGTCTTTCATTTGGGTTATGGATCGTTCCATCAGTGTCACTCACTTGGGGTTCAGCCCGTAAAAAATAATTTTTAGTTATGAGTAATTATTAAGCTGTTGCTATGTGGTTGTAAATGTGTTCTGAGTGAACACACTGCATAGCAACAGGAAATGTTCCTCTAAGCTGCACACACTTTTTACATTGCGGCCGCGCAGAAGAAATAATATGCTGCGTACAGGACACACAAAAAAATGAGAATTCTAGTAAATGCACAGAGGTGTAGTAAAGTGCAAACTCTACTACAGGGATGTTTAGATAACTATATAAGAATTTACATGTTCATGTTTTTGAAAATATTTACCTTACAAATCTCAGTTTAAATGCTTCAGTTTCTATTCTATTCTATTCTATTCTATTCTATTCTATTCTGTCAGTTAAAATGCTTCAATTTGATTTTATATTACATTATATTATATTGTATTACTAATAATTGACCTCAGAATGGGAATTCATGAACAATATCGGCTTCATTTTTTCATAATATAAATAATATAATATAATATAATATTAATATAATATAATATAATATAATATAATATAATATAATATAATATAATATAATATAATATAATATTATTATAAAGAATTGAACTGATCTGCGTGAGATTTTTTTTAAATTATTTTTTACAATCATTTATTTACATTATGGGTCAAATCAAATATAAATAGCACATTAAAGTCAAAAGTTACACACTTGTGTGTGCGCGCTGTACAGGTCTGTTATAAAGAATGTTTTTGCTCAGGTGGCTGAAATGTCCACCCGATAGAGAAAAGTTTTGCTCAGCAAGGAAAATAAATTACAGGGAACATTGCCAACAGGCTAAAATTCACTCAGAACAGCTTAGGCCATTCAAAAAATGCATAAACCAATGTGTAATACTCACGGTTAGCAGTTTCTTCAAATGACTAATCTGAATATTGAGCAATATGGTGCTTAAGAGATCAGCTCTAGATATTCTTGATAAATCAGTGTGAAAGAGTGTGAAAGAAGACGGTCGGCTATTTATATTACACAAGCATCGTACTTTCTTCTTTTTGCATATTTTGTTTTGTTCAGACAATTATCTGACACGACAGTTACTCCTCCCGCAAGGCTTCGCATTCTTGTCAGAAAAGACAGTGTGGAGAGGAGGACAGCGTCTCTCTCTGTTTCTCTCTCATTACTGTTTGGATTATGGATTTTCATATCAGGGCAGAGTTTCCTTTGAAGGCCCCTGCAGCGGTGCTGCTGTACAGTAAGTGGGTTGCGTGCTTCTCTTCTCCATCATCCATTTCTCCATTCCTCTCTCTCATTCTCTCTTTTTCCAGACATTTCTGAAGTCGCTGGCTGTTAAACGACACTGGAGCTGTGCGAGTATTTTTAAATGCTCAGACCTCTTGCATGCATCTCACGCACATGCTCAAAAATTCCTGTAAATCATCTCTTCATGCTCTGATGTCATGATGATGTGGGCACTGAAATCCCTCCATTCAGACTTTTCATATGATGTGCCCTGCTCCTCTCTGTTTCTCCATTTCTTCTTCTCTGTCTAGTAAAACAAGAACATTGGAGCTGTTTTTGAGTGAGCATTAGTATAATTAGCACTGTTGTAATGACATTTTATGTCTTCAAGTGTCAAAATGTCTCTGATTGAACAGTGAATGTCAGTCCAGTCCAAATCATGTTTAAAGTGCCCCTATTATGGGTAATGTCCCCAACAACAGGTTGACATGCATGCAAGGTCAAAAAACACTTTCATTGTCTAATAATATGCATTTATTTTGATCTCACTTGCTCAACAACTGGCTCAATGATTCATTTTTCCAAACCCCTCCTTTGCGTGACGCTTATCTGCAGTGATTGGTCCAATTGGTCTCATTTTAATGTCATCATGCCTGTAATCCCTGTTAAAGCAGCGTTTGTGAGTGCAGTGCTGCTTTGTGTACAGTGTTACCGGGGAAACCACTATTTTACAGCTCCAAAAGCGGCACCTAGTGGCAAAGAATAAATTTGCATTTTCATTCAGACCAATGAGAAAAGACAAACAAGTGGGCGGGCAATATGCTTATGTTTCATGTTGATGTCAACATGAAACGGCTTGGGATTCATTTTAAAAACGACTCTTTTTAATGATTCAGAGTCGACTCTTTCTTTTGAGAGACAATTACTTTATACACGGTGCACTTTCAGATTTAAAACTTTGCAGGATGTTTTCGTTCACTTAGAGCTGTGTTACACACTGCATAAAAGGTAATGATTTTGACATTATGAACAACTGGGATTAGTTTAAGTACATAGTGTATACTGTAAGTGCATAGTGTCCAGTTAGTGCATCATATTTTGCTAAACACAAAGTAGACTAGATTTTATATCACTAGTTCAAATGCCACTAGTTCCTTTCATCTTTGATAAAATGTGGCATGACTGGTGGTCTTTGATGGCATTGATGGTTACAGGTTAATGTGCATGCATATTTAGCTTGGTCTTCTGAACATGTTTCTGATTCTTTCACAGCGTCTGTGACCCCATATGTTGGTTTTGAAGTCCATATGGATGCTGACGGTTTTACATGCATGCTTACAGATGAAAGCGTTGCAGTTGCCGCAAGTAGCCATTAAATCTGCTTTTCATTATCCCTAGATGACACTGAGGTCAGCGTAACATGTTTTACTGCTGATGAACCATGCAGATAGGATGGTTATTCATTTAAGACACGTCCTCTGACACCCGGCGATGCTCCTCACGAGGGGACTGACCCTGAGAACGGCTACATTAGTGTCAATCCTCAATCTCTGGCCATTTAGAGCCTCCTGCGGGCGCTATGTCACAAGGTCAAAGGTTAAACAGAATCCCGTCTTCGGCGAGTGAGTCCTGAGAGACAGAGGGAGAGATGTTAATTAAAACATAGTGGCGAGGGGTCAGAATTTGTGCCTCATTTAAATCTACTGGTGTGAAATCTCAGTCCACTGATGATTTTTTGTGATATGGGTTTCTCCTCATGGCGAAATTAATTAAAATTCAGCCATCGCCATCGTGATGATTTAATGCTCATACTTATAATTAGATAGTTTCCTCGTTATTTTCCAAAAGCAACATGCCTCTTTGTGTGTGCGTAATAAGTTGTGTGCTGGATAACAAGCAGAATTAGTTGGAGTTTTATTCCACCTTCCACTTTAGCGAGTGCGTGTTTGTGTCCCGCTGGTTTATCTGCTAACGCTGATTAATATCTAATCAGACTTTCACCTTCCAGCAGGTGTTTCATGTACTCTGAAATATCAGCCTCAAGTTATGATTGCTCTTTCATTTCCTCTATGACATCATCACTTCAGTATCATGATATCTTTAATTTGGGATCGTGCATTTCTTGCGCCCTAATTTCCTGAGAGGAACTTGAGAACTGCGCTGCAAAATGTGATTTTCTTCATATTTTCATGTCCAGTACAAATATCTATTTTTAAATCAAGAAACATACACTTGAGAAGCAAAATTACATAAAATATTAATACAAATAAATGTGTTTGCTTAAAAAACAAGAAGAATATCAGCCAATGGGGTAAAAGAAATACACTTGTTTTCCATTTTTTTTTTTTTTTTTTTTTTTGTATTTCAATGTTTATTTCATCTTGTTGGAAACTAAATGAAAACACTAAAAAAAATAATGTTACAAAAGATTTCTATTTCTATTTCAAATAAACATGGTTCTTTTGAACTTTATATTCAACAAAGAATTCAAAATGTTTTAGGGTTTCCACAAAAAATATGAAGCAGCACAACTGTTTTCAACATTGATAATAATAATAAATGAAAGCACATTAAAATGATTTCTGAAGGATCATGTGACACTAAAGATTGCAGTAATGATGCTAAAAATACAGCTTTGATCACAGAAATAAATTACATTTTAAAATGTATTCACACAGGGAACATTTATTTTAAATTATAAAATTATTTCACAATATTACTGTTCTTACTGTATTTTTTATTGAATGAATGCAGCCTTGGTGACCCTTTGAACAGTAATGTAGAGTTAAATCTAGCTTTACATTAAAATGAGGCCCTTGGACTTTATTTTTCATTTGTTAAAAACATTTTCCCACTGATTTGTGTGATTTCCTATCTGATAGTGGGAAACCTCTAGTAGTTGAGCCTGTTAACAGATCATGAGATTGGCTGCTGGGATGCAGATGTTTTAACAGCATAGTAAATTGCTGTCAAACAGCGTTAGGCTTCTCATATGTTCTCTGATTTTCTTTTAATTTCATTCTCTTGTTAGGGGGTCTGTATATGAACTTCCCTATTACTGTGTGCTGCTGGACTGGTTATTGAAGTCCAGCACAGACCAGACTGCTTTATTAAACACCTGTAGATGATGGATCATCTCTTTTAGATTTCTGTATTATGATATCATATTATTAAACTCAGCAGGAATAATCCTTATTATCGTCTTTCTTTCTTTCTTTCTTAAACTCAGCAGGTTTCTTCTTTTTCTTTCCTTATTATCGTCTTTCTTTCTTTCTTTCTTTCTTTCTTTCTTTCTTTCTTTCTTTCTTTCTCCTCTCAGCCTGTTTGCTCACTCTATGGCACACAAACGGTGTGTGTACAGTATCTATGGCAGGGTTTAATAGCGAGGTCACCATCACCATGAGTGATGACCTCCATTGTGATGTCATAATTAGAAGCACTGGACACGCCCCCGATGCGGTCAAGGATTCTGGGGTGTTTCTCATTACGCTCTAAGATTACAATCAGCCCTGAAACGGGACTAGAAGATAAATCAAATAATTTTGTAACATGTTTATTTTTATATAAATTTTTTATAGTTCATATAATTTCCTACTGTCTAATTAATTGATTTAATTGTAAATGTACAGTGTACAGATTGTTTCCAGAAATATTCTATTTAATAATTTTTATATCTATTTTTATATGTTCCTATAATTTCCTGTAATTAAATTAACAAGTTAAGTAAATAATTGATTTCTTTAATTTTTCATTGATGCAGTGTATCGAATATTTCCAAAAATATTGTTACATAATTTTTTTATGTTTATTTAATTATTTTTTTAGTAATTTATATAATTTTCTTTTGTTAAATCAGCAAGTTTTTTAAATAAATGATTTCTTATTTTTTCATTGATACAGCATACATATTATTTCCAGAAATATTGTATTATATTTTTTAGGTTTAATTTTTTTTTATCCATTTATTTAATTTCCTAGTTAATTTAGTAAGCAGGTTATACATTATGTACTGTAGGTTAGTATTTAATTGTGTATATTTAATTATATTTAATAAATTAATAACTCAATAAATAATTGTAATTTCATGAACCACTGTTAAAGAGCACTTAATTTCCTCACAATCCTCTAATGAACCCCAGTGTCTTTCCTGTGTTTCGTTTTTTTTTCTTTCACCCAGCTTTCATCATCTCTCACCTGTTCCTGACACTAAATGATGGATCATTAATCTTCAGGCCACTTAACTGACTCCCCTCAGGCAAGAATTCCCAGAATCCCCCGACACTTACGGCCGATCTTTCATACATGCTTAGAGGCGTCCAGGGGTCAAAACACCTGTCACGCCACACTTGGTTTATGTGTCTATCTGAGGAGTGTTAAAATTGACCGGTAATCAATCTTTGTGCACTCTGTCACACGCAAACACACGGACATTACATGGGTTCTATTGTCATTGTAGATGATTGCATGATACGCGGTTATAACCAAGGATAAGTAAAGAGAGAATAGAATTAATCTAGCTTTTTAATAAACCTGGCATTTCATACTACAAATATTGACAAACTGCTTATGTGCTTCTGCAAAGCACTGATTGGTCCTTTGAGGGCTCTGCTAGCTAGCTGCTGATTGGTTGTCACAATGGTTTGCTTTACTTGATCAAAATGGGCCTAAAAATTATAGTGTGTAACTCGAATTCTTAGGATGGCTTTAAATGTTGTACTGCTTTTAAAATCGCTCTTTTGTTTGAAAGGAATAACATGCCATTTAACCATACATTTTGAACTCATTTCTCACTGATTATGGTATAGACATGAATTATACTTTACATTTATGCATTTGGCAGGCACTGTTAGCTTAGCTGGGAAGACTGTTTGCATACCGACAGACACGACTTGTGTACCTAAAAAGTTCAACAGAGCGGTTCCTTCAGCTCTCAGCATCAGGCCATATATAATGAGATGGAAGTGTGTTTTTGAGTGCTAACTTTTCTACTTCAGCTTTCTGTTTCTTGATGTTTTTGCCTTTTTTTGTGCTTTTTAATGTAAATGTTTCTGAAAATGTTCTCAATTTATTTTAATAACTTTAAAATATGGCTATGTATACTATATATATATATATATATATATATATATATATATATATATATTATTTGTTTCCAGTTAATTTTTTTTTTAACAGTACATTTACATAGTCCTGTGGTGTTATTTATTTATTATGGTGGTGTTAAAATTATTTATTAATATTAACTATTATATTACAAATAATTTTGTTGCTCTGTGCTCCTATTGTTTATTATTTAAGCACTCACATTGTAGCTGCATGTTAATGCAATGCAGATATTAGCAAAATGCATCTCTTTGGTTGTATAATGGTTTTCTGTGTGCATGACGTCGTTCTCTGCTTTATTGTGGTATTGTGAGTGAGTCCAGAGGCTGTGTGTTTCTCAGTTTGACAGGTCAGACAGCGTTAGTGTTGGCTGACATGTGCTATATATCCTCCAGCAAAACACACACAAACACATAAATCATAATTCTTCGATCAGCACGCGGTTGCCAGGCGTAGGCATGACAACCTGCCTCATGTTTTATCATGTTCAACCTTTATCACATCATCAGACAATTTCCGTCCCACCATCTCGACGTCTTATATCTACATCCATGATTTCCTCTTCCCTCCTTTAACACGTCAGTTTTCCCTCCCGTTGGGTTTGAGAGATATGACTGTATTGTACACTGCTGTGTGAAGAAGACATCAGTGTACATGAATATCACATCTTTACTGTCAATTTATACGGATGCTTTAATGTCAGTTCATAAGGATATTCACTAATGGAAGGAATATTATTATTGCTCATTCTTTATGTTAGTGATTTGAACAAACTCATGCTGCTACAACATGACATGAACTGTAGGAATTATAATATTTGAATTTTCAAAAATGGAACCTTTTGACTCTTTTTGGAAGTGGACTTTCTTTGGTTACCTGGCAATAACATAGCAATATTCTAAAAACACTCAGAACCTTAGCAACACCATAGCAACATGCTGGCATGTTTTGCATAGTAATTTCTATTTATGATTTATACTTGCATGACAAGATACACAGCAAACAAGATACACATTTTTTTTTCTTTTTGTTAGTTGCTTATAGTTTTATCTGCATGTTTTATTTTTTATCTTATGAGTTAGTTTTTTGCTCTGTGATTTTATAGTGCCTAATAACGTTTAAAATTGTACAGCACTTAAATAAATAAACGTGAACTTGGAAAAAAAGAGAAGTTTTTCTAAAATTTAATTTATAAATTAGCTTTGGTTGATTCAAAGTTAGTAAAATCTGATTGTACCTGTAAATGTTTGTACATAATACTATTATAGTATCTATTAATATTTTAAATTGGCTTTCATTTTTATATTTTCAGTTTTATTTTAGTTTTAGCAGTTTTATGTGCTTTTTGTCATTTGTATTAATTTAGCTCTATTTAGCATTAAGTAATTAATTGATTTATGTATTTTTTTTTATTATTATTATTTTTTGTACTTAAATTTAAACATTTTATTTCAGGTAGTTGCCCATGCCATTTCATTAAAAAAAATATTTTTTTATAGTGTTCACCAATTTTTTCATTTAATTGCCTCTTTTTTTGGCAGTACATTTACGTGATTGATTGATTATTATTATTATTTAGTACTTCAATTTAAACTTATTTTATTTCAGGTAGTTGGCAAGCCATTTCATTTTAAAACATTTTTACGTTTTAAAACGTTTTAAAACGTTTCTTTTTTTGGCAGTACATTTACATAGTCCTGAGGTGGTAAAATTATTTAGTATTATTATTTATCTAATTTAATTTTATGTAATTTTTAATTTAATTGAATTATTGCTTTATTTAATTTTTACATTTAATTAAATTTTTATTGCAATTAATATATATATTTTTTATATAGTTTAGTTTTAGTTAACAATAATAACACATCTCTGAATTCAAGTTTGCATACTTCTGCAAAGTGTGTGTTATGAAAAGTTTGTGTGTGTATGTGTGATAGTAAAGCATGTAATTATATGTATACAGTAAGCCAGTACACCGAAACTAGGACATACTACAACATCATCAAATTAGTCTTGGAAACACATCAGACAAACTAGTCCTCATTTGTAGCACATGGGGTTGTGAGTAATATTAGCCTAAAATAACATACCATCCAATCACTTTAGTCATCATATTTTATAATACAATGTTTTGGGAAGCTCTAATCCTAATCTTGCAAACTTTAGTGTGTATACATCGAACTGCTCCATTCAACATACCAAATATCCAGCTCTTGACCTTTTGCTTTCCACTTTTTCCTCTCCACAGGTTTGTGAGGGAGAAGGAGAGAGGGAGAACTAGAAGATAAAGTGCTTGTGATGTTGCGTGGGGATGATGCCGAATATCAGCGCCGCTATCACACTCTGGGCAGCAACACGCGCCGCCTCTCCAACCCCGACATGGAGGCCTTTGCTAAGCTCCACAAGAGCGGCGACATGGAGCATCAGAGAAACAAATACCCTCCGCAGCACGCCGCCACACTGGTCAACACCAACTGTGCACGGCAGCAGGTAACACGCTACTATCTGTGTGTGTGTATTTGGTATATCTGCTCCAAATATGTTGAGCCTTGGCGATCATATGGGAGATGCAGGTTTGAATCAGGCCCGTTTTGTCTCCACACAGTTAGAATTAATGTTCCAAAAATGCTGTTCTATATTTATGCTCTATGTTTAAAAATTGAAAAGGCCTTTGATGAGTATTTTTCCGCTTGTCATAGTTTTTGTTCCTGTCTCCTCTTCTGTCTGTCATACTTCCTCCCACCTCTAATTATCTCTTTCTTCCTCCTCCTCCTCTTTGCAGTCTTTCTTCTCTAGTAGGGTGGTTCTTGATAATTCAACCATCTCTACTGTTATTGCACATATTGAGAGTGTGTGTATATATATTCACTGGAAAAAAAAAATGGTGTAGAAAAAATCTCCACTCAAAAATTGCTGGTAAATTTCACAATTAAGTACAAAAAAAGGCAAGTAACACACTGAATTAAACATTGAATTCTGAAGTAGAAAAACCACAATAGTATTTTCTTGTAATGTATAAATATACTCAATTTTTGCTTTTTTTTTGTTAATTTGTTTGAATAATAGTTGATGTATTATAAAAAAAAAAAAAAAAAAAAAAAAAAAACACACACACACACACACACACACACACACACTACTTTAATTTTTAGAGTTGTTAATTTCATTATTTTGACCTGGACTAATAAGCAAGCACATAGTGACCATGCATAGCAGTGTTACTTTAGTATAATTTATACACTATTTGAATTTTTAGTCATATTTTTTAAAATTAGCTTTTCATTTTATATTTTCAGTTTTAGTTTCATTTTTAATAATTTTATGTGCTTTTTGTCATTTTTATTATTTTTTAAAAATATTTCTATATAGTTTTAAACATTTTTGCAGTTTTTGTTAGTAATTATTTTAGTTAGTTGCCAATGCAATATTTAAAATAATCTTTTATTTAATATTTATATAGAATTTTATATTAGCATTATTTCAATAAACAAAATTGTTTTAAACAATTTTAAGGTTTGGTCACAGTCAGTGTTCAATGAAAATCCAGCCATTATTTAAGTTAGTAATTAAACTTACAGTTAGTTACCAAGACAATGTTCAAAAATGTTAATTTTAAGTTTTTTTTGTTTATTTTTTATTTTTTTTTTTTATTTTTGTTTTATTTTAATTTAATGTTTTTTTTTTTTTGGTGGTGCGGTCACATTAACGGTTGTTTGGCAAATTTTTGCGGGCAACACAGTCAGTCTAATAGGAATCCATGTGATCAGGAGTTTCACATTCGGGTGAAAAATTTAGTTTTTACACCTTTAGTTTTAGTTAAACAAACAAATATTAAATACAAATTAACAACACTGCCACTTAGCAACATTCTGAAATACATTAGAAACTGCATAGCAACACCCTGGCAACCACCCACAACAGCCTAAAGGCCTGTTCACACCAAGGACGATAACTATAAAGATAAAGATAAAGATGTAGTTCTAAAAATTTGTTCTCAATATTAAAGAATAGAAGAGTCCACACCACAGCTCTAACGATAAAGGCACAGAGAAACGATATCATTGAAATCACTTTCAGAACTATTTTCTTTTCCAAACTGATGAACAATAAAACCTTGACAGCCAATCAGAATCAATCCTGCTATGACGAGCTCGAGAATTTAAAGCGTCAGACGAGCGTGCGCTTGGAATAAACAGACATTGTCATCCACTGGTGTGGACGCTGATATAGTCATCGTTCTTGGAGTGAACAGGCTTTAACACTGTGACTGCGTAACTTTCAAATGCACAATCACTGAAATTCTCATTAGAAAATGCACAAGTCTAGCTTATATTGGCAGCTATGTGCAAATCCATATTGCCATTTGCTCTTTCCTTTCAGCCATCCCTCTCTCTCTCTCTCTCTCTCTCTTTTGATCAATCCCCTCTTTCTTTTCCTCTTGGAATCTCTCCATCATTCCTTGTATTTGCTCTGTGTATTTGCCCGTCTGGCTGCATCCATCATCTCCAAACACCACTGGAATGAGAAAGAGAGAGGGGAGTCTACCGTTACCATGGTAACCAAGCTCATGTAGGGAAATCAATGATATCACATAGCTAGCTGGCATACAGGGGACTGAGACCCAGAGAGAGGAAGAGCATTGAAGGACAGAGGCTACATGAAATGACATTCGCATTTCACTTCCATAAAGTGACGTATTAGTGCATGAAACAGGAGAAAATTTAGGGCGGGACTTGGATTTATTCTTCAGGAGCTGATTGGATCTTGCAATGTAAGCATTATGTATCAGAATGTGAGTTTGCAGTGGATTGTGGGGGTCTGTTCCCCTCCTCAAAAACCACCGGCACACACTTTTGAGGATTTTTGACAGGGACGTGAAGGCTGAAGGTCAAGTTCATCGTTCAGAGCATCTCCATGTAAACCAATGGTAATGATTCTTAAAATCTGACTTAAAATGTAATGTTAATATGCATTAAATGGCTGTATTAATACTGGCAGCAATTCAGAAAATCTGCATTACCTACAACAGCCAAATAAAACTGTGACTAAACGGTTATTTGGCTATTAATAACAATCAGTTGAAACCTTGTTTCTCAGGCATTTATGAGAGTTTTCTTTGGAAAAACATGCACTGAAATGCGACTTGCACAATAAGACCAGGAGTGTGTATTAAATTAAATAGGGTCTATTATGATTTCTTGTCAGCTGTTAGCTTCAGGATGCAGAGAGAGAGACTAGCTGAGAAAGTTACTACAGTCCATAGATGAGGAGAGGAGAACTAGATAAAGAAAGTCGGCTGAGAATGGAGCTAATTAATTAGTCATGGTATCATACCTTCTTCAGTCTGTGAGGACATGAGAAATCCTCAGTGAACAGAGAGTGAGAGACTGACAGCTTGATGGTATGATTGAGGATGTAATCAGGTGCAAATAGTGTGTGTGTGTGTGTGTGTGTGTGTGTGAACATGTATTACGGTGGGACTCAATATATGAATGCTCTCAACCTGAAAGCATGAGCATTCACATACTGTACCATTTTACTTCTGAATTTAGACATACTTCAAAATGAAACAGAATATTCAATGGGATTTGTTTTTTGCAAGCAACATCCATCCATTCTATTCTATTCTATTCTATTCTATTCTATTCTATTCTATTCTATTCTATTCTATTCTATTCTAATCTGGTTTATTTTATTTTATAAATGTTTCCAATTGGTTCCAAGTTGAATGTAAAGATTTAACTATTTACTTTGTTTTATAAATAAATTATTTCATTGAATAATAATAATAATAATTAGTATTGATAATATTATTATTATTAATAATAATAGAAGTTGTTTTTGTTATTTTTGCCTTTTTTTCCATCTGGAATAGCATGCACCGATGAATCATGGACAGTAAAATCAGGAACGTGTGGAAAAGGTCACATGAGCATTTGCATACAATTTTACTCCTGTATTTTGACATACTTTAGAACAAAAAAATAAAAATAAATAAACAAGAAACAATATTCAAGATATATATATATATATATTTAAAAACAACATCCATCCATGCAGTCTCTATTTATTTTATTAAAATTTTTGATTACCTACAGTACAGTTATTGTTCCAAGTTGAATTTAAAGATGTCATTCTATTTTTTATTTGTTACATAATTATTTAATAATAATAATAATAATAATAATAATAATAATAATAATAATAATAATAATTTGAGGCTTTTTGATGTTTTTCAGTCTAGAATTGCATGCACAGGATTGGATTATGCACAGATCAGCAATGTTTTACGAAAGTAAAAAGGGACAATTTTGGTTTCATGTTGAATTTAACGTATGCTAAATTGTAGTGATATTGTAGATTTCTGTGTCGTCATAGCAACAGTGTAGGTGGTTGTATGACATGCAAGTATAGAAGCAGGTGTGGCCTGCCGCAGTGTCTGAGTGTGTGTGTGTGTGTGTGTGTGAGAGAAACACACCCACCCACACACACACACACACACACACACACACACACACACACACACACACACACACACACACACACACACACACACACACACAAAGAGAATCATGCCTTTGTGAGAGAGACATAAACAATGAGAGGCAGAGAAAGGGATTGAGAGAAATATGATGAGAGGCAGGTGGGTTTGCTTGTCAAGTCAGGGTGGGTCTTCATCTCATTTCTGTTCTTCCTCACATACTGAACTACTCTTACTGTAACTAAAGCCCTTCTGCTACTGTATGTGTGTGTGTGTGTTGGGATGTGTGAATTAGTACATTTAAAAAGTGGCTTTTGTGTTCTGCTCTGACGCACACACTTCTGCTGGCCTTAGCGATTAGCTAAATTGCATCTCAAAACATAGTGAGCTACCTACCTTTTAGGGCATGTTTGAACATTTAATTTGAACAACTGAGCATGTCTGTGCAAAAATGTTTTGTAGGCAGTGTTTTGAGTTTCACCAATATGAGAAGGCAAAAAAGCACTTATGTTTTACATGGCCTGTATGAAACCAGAAAAATTATGCTCATTTTTCTCAAGCAGTATCTGCAGGTATCCAGGGGTTGCATATCCCATCTATTAAGATGTCTAGTAAGAAAGCACAGATTTGCCCTTCCTAACATTTCCAATGATATCCCACAATCCTGTATCTGTGATGGTTAGTTGAATGGAATGTGGCATTTAAGACTATACAAATATTTGCAAATATTCATGTTCAGTTTATGGTTTTATTTCTACAGATAAATAAGAGTTTGAAAGCATTAAATATTTGCTTGGTTATCTCTAAAACTCACATGATTGGTTTCTACAGCAGATCAGAAAATGAGATGTTGTGGTGCCTTGAAAGCCTGTAAAACAATTTTCCTCATACAACAACACTGTGTTAAACCAATGGCCTTAGGTTTTTGACACAATCAAGGATTTTTCTTAATTTTGTGTAAAATGTGGTTAAGAATATGCTTAGAATGTTTTTCTATTGGCTACCAGCACCTGTCAATCATCGAACAGAGCTCAAGTATATCCTTATTTTTATATTCCAGCCAAAATGTTTTTCATGAATGAGATACACTTCTGTTCAAATTTTTGGGGTCGTTATAATTTGTAAAATATTTTTTAAATGAGTATCTTATACTCACCAAGGCTACATTTATTGATTAAAAATAAATAAATAAGTAGTACATAAATAAAAAAACAGTGATATTGTGCAATATTATTACAACTTAAAATGTTTTTCAGTGTCGCGTGACTTTTCAGAAATCATTCAAATATGCAGATATGCTGCTCAAAAATAATTTTTATTTATTATCAGTGTTGAAATCAGTTTGCTGCTTTGTGGAAAAGTAACCATGATGCAGTTTTTCACAGCTTTCTTTTATGAGTAGAAAGTTCGTCAATTTGAAATAGAAAATCTTTGCAGCATTTTAAATGTTTTTTCTGTCCCTTTTGATCAATTTAATGCATCCTTGCTAAATAAATGTATTAATTTCTTAAAAAATAAAAACCTTACTGACCCCAAACTTTTGAATGCTAGTTTATGTATTTAAATAGACCTGCATAACTCATTACTCTTTCCCTTCTGTCTCTCTCTCACATTCTCTTAGCAGCCACATTACTGGAGTTTTAAGGTAAGAGACGTCTCTCCCTCTCCAGATGTCTGTGTTTGCATGTTTATGTGTTTCTGCATGTCTGTGTAGCTTTAATGATCCTCAAGGAAAACTTCAGATGCAAAACATCACAATATATCCACAGTGCAATCCAACTAAACAATGCATGACACAAAATGGCACTGAATGAATGAAATGTATGAATACATTAGCTGGTAATGGTCTACTGAATGAATGGTGAAACGCTCACAGGGAGTAACATTTAATGTTAAATTGTGCACAGTGCATTCTGAAGGTGCATACTGGGAAAATTCAGCAGCTCCGTAGGAGCATTTATTATGGAAACTATATGGCAAATGATTTATTTATAGATGCATTTCCTGGAAGTCCATCTTCAAGGCAAACTCCTCTACAAGGTTTCAGAGCACTGACTCACCTCCAGGTCTTCAAGATGTGAGAAGTGAAGCAACCGGTCTGCATCCCCCAGGGGCGCTCGGGACACCTACAGTCTCTTTGGCAGTGGGACAATGCTGGAACTCCTCCAGAGCTGAGATACCTTTCACAGGATCAGGAGAGAGGACAGGTGTTGAAGAACCCTACGGAGCATCCCGAGGCTGATTCGTTCAAGCTGTGCACGGCCTTAATAGTCTTCTTTAACTCCCTGGAGAGCTGAACGTGACAAACCTGCGATCTGAAGTGTTACTAAGATCCTTTTGAGCAAGAAATTTGCCTTCAGCTTTCTTCTGGCATGCTCTGTTCTTGTAAGCTGTATAAACCTTCGGATGAAAAGCATTTTTTCATATGGCGAATACAGTGATCAGAACACCAGGAACATTTTCTAGTTTTGTGGTCAAAATCATTGAAATCTCACTTGTTATTATCTATGATTTATAAAATGGCGACAGATTAATTGTTGTGGGTTCCATATATGCCTAATATTATTATTATAATAATTTTATTATGCTTACTGGCCCTTACTGGTTTTAATACTATTCACAAAGAATCACACTATAAAAATAGTAAAAAATAACCAAAATATTTATAATTATAACAAAATTAGGACTTTACAAATACACATTACAAAAAAGAAACCTATGATTAAATAAAACTTTATTTATCAAATATTGGTATTTAATATTTTCGTTTTCAAAAACTGTAATTAACACCATTTTTCTTTTCTTTTCAAAGTTACTTTATGCTTACTACCCCTAATTATGATTATTTGCATTTTAGACTTATTTTGAGCATACAAATATATGCTTTCTCCAAATGTAGCTGTTGCAAGTGTAACCGTTTAGTCAATTATTACTTTTTATTTATTCACTGATGGAACGTTCGAGAATGTTTAAAATTGTTCGCAAAACGGCGCCATGTTCAGCGCATATCATATACAAACAATCAGTATTACTTTAATTTATCATAAATAGTTAGTGCCTATAATCATTACCATGAAGCTTGAAACTGATAACCGATACTACACTTGAATTTGAATTTACTTCACAACTGTTAAATAAGTGTTCTATGTGTCTCCAGAGAGAGCAGCCTTCAAAATGAGACACAGCTATAGTATGTATATGGGTACAGTATGAATGAAATTCAGATCTACTACATCTGCCATGTTGTTACTGTCACATGACCTACCAATGTCAGTTGCATTGCTTCACTGCCATTCATAAATCTTCTTTCGTGGCCTCATGGGATAGTAAAGTGTCCATCGAATGCACACTTCAGAATCCGGGCGGAAGAAGTAGGTCATCTGGGTACTTTTTGCCTTATCGAATACTATGAATTCAGACATACTACTCACCTCACATACTGTATTTCGCCTACTATATAGTAGGGAAGTAAGCGATTTCTGACGCAGAATGTGTCTCTTTTGATAATTTATGAAATAGTGATCTACAGGGTTGCCAGGTCTGCGTAACAAAAGCAAATAATCAAATAATCACTACATGTTTGCTCTGGTTATGGGCAGTGTACATGTAGGTCGTTTTTTGCAATATACTGTTATGAACGTGCTGTAAAACAGGGACATTTCTGAGGACAGGAATCTAAAAGCCACCTTGGTTACCCTAGAAAGGAAACTATTTGACAGCTTCTGGCATGTGGAAACACACACGGCTCGCTTTGGTTAAATTGGCCCCAGGTGTACCGATGAGCTCGCGGCATGCTGGACTACAAGAGAACCATCCGCTGTGCTGAACCAGATACTTTCATCACTGTTGGATTTTCTCACACGCATATATTAGATCTGAATATTAATAATGGATATCAATAATGAATAGATTATGTTAAAAATTCAGCAATTTATAATTAGTTGCCATTTAGACACTTCATACTGGGCGATTGTAAATGCTTTTATAGCTGGGACAGTTCTGCCCTGAAGTGTCTCGCTCAAGGACTCGATCGTCGGGCCTCGACCGATTGCATTTCCCTGAATCCCTCTTCTCTAATTGTTTCCTGTCCGCCAGTGTCCAATCCTGTTAAAGGTGAAAATGAAATATTACTGCAATTTAAAATCAATAATTGAATGCATTTTAAAATATAATTTGTTCAGAATTTTCAGCATCATTAGGCCTACTCCAGTCTTCAGTGTCACATGATCCTTAAGAAATCATTCTAATCTGCTGATTTGCTGCTCATGAAAGCTTTCTGATTATTATCAGTGTTTAAAACAGTTGTGTTGCTTTTTCAGGATTTTTTTGATGAATATAAATAATTTATTTTAAAATAAGAACAGCATTTATTTTAATAAAATAAATATATAAAAGAATATATAAAAATAACAGTCAAAACATTAATAAAAACTATATAATATTATCTCAGTGATACCAAAATAACACTTGTGTGTGTTTATTTATAAAACTCATTAACAAAATAAATTCACATAAATTTATGCTTTACACAATGTCTTGTTGTTGCCAAGTCAATAGCAAATCCCCCTCTCTGGCCACACTTCTCAATCAATAAGTGCTGTCGTGTTGATGCTGTCATGCTAATTAATGTATTTACTGAGGGGAAATGAGGTTAATTCACTCTTATTGCGAAGCCATTAACCTGTAGCCCATAGAGACAGATGCTAGAATCAATGATGCTGCGATTCTCACTAGATTTATGCATTCATAATTACAATATTGTCAAACTGTTACATTTATTTGGTTGGTAAATAAATGTTTGAAACTTGCAGCACATTCCTGATTATATCTCTCGCTAGAATGGTATTCCAGGACTGTTAACACCCGTGAAATTTGCCATGGAGAGGCACAGCTGCAAACATCTGTCCTGTCAGTCAAGACTTCACGCATTCTCATTGCCTGGAATGCATGTCAATCAAAATGTATTGGCCAATCAGAAGTGCAGGAACAGTGTGGTCAGGTTAAGAAAGATTCTTAGGACTGCAAACTTTCTCTGTTATGCACCGCCACATCCACATGTGCTGTGCTGAGATTTAAAGAAAGCAGATATTGCTGTATGGTGTAAGTAGAAACCTTTTCCTCTTGAAAATTTGTAAAAATGTCTGTTTGTTAATCTGTTTGACATTTTGGTTTGTTATTTAGGAAACCTCTGGAATGTCAAATGTTTCTTTATTAAATTACTTAAATTTTAGCTCAAAGTTAAATTATTATTATTATTTTTTGTTGCTGATTTAAAACTCATTGGTTTATTTTTTCATACACACACACACACACACACACACACACACACACACACACACACACACACACACACACACACACACACACACACACACACACACACACAATCAAACGGCTAGTAACCCATTGAATTAATTGTGAAGTTGAAGAGTAGAAAGACCAGAACGTATTTTCTGGTAAAATGTTTTCCAGTAATCTTTATTTACAACTTTGTAAAAAAAATTACAGTATAAATAAAAATATAAAGCAAAATCCAAGTAAAAAAATTTAAATAGAAAGAAATTAATGCTTTTATTCAGGATGCATAAAACTGATCAAAAGTGACAGTAAAGACTTTTATAATGTTACGAAAGATATCTCAAATAAATGCTATTCTTTTGAACTTTCTATTTGTCAAATAATTTTAAAATTATATTTTTCACAGAAATATAAAGGAGCACCACTATATTCAACACTGATACTGATTTCTATGACTGAAATGTGTATATATTTATATGTTTAGTTTATGGTATGTTAAAGCTATATTAAAAGTATTCAAACAGAAAAGTAGAAAATATAAATTATGAAATCTTACGACCTAAAAATGAACAGAAATGCAAATATATATTCATATGAGTGAAGAGCTAAATTGAAAAATCAACATGAATTTGAGGATGCCTCATGTGGGATGTCTTCTTTTGCTTCAGCCACAGCAGAAGTCGAGCTGACATGATCATGTTATCAGCATGATCTGAGAATGTTTCAGCCTGCATGTGTTTCCTTTCACTACTTTGGACACACACACACACACACACACTTTTAGTATCATGTATGAGTTCAT